>NW_008609095.1:1721-31804 GCF_000691845.1 Merops nubicus
ACTATTAAGTATGTCAAAAGAGTTATGGATCCTGAGAGCATGACAGACATTCAAGGTCATCACAAAGGTCTGTATAGCCCAATATCCCACCTCCAACAGTGCTCATGTAGGGATATAAAAACCAAGTCTAGAACAATCTGATACAATCTCTCAACTTTTAGCAACCTCTGAGAGTTTCCTACATGTTTAAAAAGTCACTGATGGATCGATCTGCCAAGAATTGGTTTAGCACTATTTGAATATAGTTCTTTTGCATTTTTGCCCTCCACATCATTCTGCAGCTAACAGCTCCATAGTATAGTACTCTGTGACCACTGTTTCGTTATGTTGGGAGAGAAAGAAGGCCTTATGTTGTCATTGTGCTCATAGGTTGTGCTCTTGTGCAAAGAAAAAGTAAATGAACACCTTATATTCTTCTTGATTTTGTAATACCTCTACACAGAGCATTGTCTCGTCGATCACCATTTGTGCAGTAGTTATTCCAAACCTTTAGTCATCCCCTATCAGCCTTTCTTCTTCTTCTGGTTCTATTTTATAAGTGATGGGGTGAACAGGCCCTGTACACCAGATTCCTTTTTAACATGGATCTCAACATTCTGGAAACAGAGCCCACAGATTAAAAGTTTGGGAAACCTTGCCTACAGACCAGCCAGATCTGGCATCGCTCTCTATACTGTAAACAAACACCTTTTCTTCAGTATCTTGGAAGGTATATTAGGGGAAGCTATACTATCTAAACCACCATAAAATACTAGGTGACTCATGGGAAAAATTTTCTGCCAAAATTTGTTGGGTTTTTTTTTTTTAAATAAATTAATTTCCTTTTCTCTAGAGCCAAAAAGAAAGGTGTTTAAATGGAAGCATTTTGGCTGCTTCTGTGTCAATACTAGAATAGTTTAGTCAGTTTAACCAATTTCTGTTAGGTGTATCAAACACTGCCCTTTTAAATTAAGTTTATTAAAAGGCTTTAATATTTTTTTTTAGGAACATATACTACTCGATAGTGTTTGGTTATTTTATATTTCATTTATAACCATTTAATTTTCTGTTAGCCAGGCATGTGATTCAGATGATACATAACACCAGCTTTACTGTCAAACTTATTGATTGTGTTATTAATGTCAGTAGTGCAGGCCAAATTGCTCTGGTTGAAGCTGTTTGACATAAGAGATATTATCCAATTATATACAGCCTGAGGGTAAACTTGTTAAAATTACAGAAAACCCATTATGATATTTCCTTAGAAGCATTTTCATACAGTTTGACATCTGAAAACCACACTTGATCTCAAATACATACCAGGGAGATCAACACCTGACTCCTTCTGTCACGAATTATTGTTTTGCTCATTAATATTTGAAGTTTGGACTTTGTGAGTTTTAAAATACATAATACACTGCATATACTGGTGTATAATAACTTTGGGGTATTTTAATGTATTTCAGTGGGAAAAACTGAAATTCTTTCATTAGTAGAAGGAACTTTCCTACAAGTAATTTCTTTAGAGTTAGTGGCTATGTTCACTGGTTCCACATTTCACAACAGAATTGGTCATACCATTAGGAAAGACAGATTCTAGGAGCTTTAGCTTTCTGATAGCTGTTGATATTTGAAAGGACATATGTTGGGGAGGTGGGAGCCGATCTCACAAATGGTTCATCTAATGCTTAGTGCTAAATCCAGTTTCTGTATTGCCTGCAAGATAAACATAGCAAAGCAAATAAGAAGACTAAAGGTTCTCTTTCACTAGACCCCTGTAACCCTGTTATTCTGCAAATGTGACATTTTCAATCAGAATATTACTTTGTTGATTTATGGGGCTTTTTTTGGTGTTTTGGTTTTGCTGTTCGAAACACCGAATGAACTGAACTACACAAACACTGTCAGTATGCATCACAAAAACTTCCCAAAATGTTCTCATTATTCTTTTTGTAATGGCTGTTAGCATGGCTACTGCTGTGCTCCTAATGTGTAACATACTAGAAGACAGTAGAAGTTTAATCTGCAAACCACTACCTCTTGTATTTTAGAACTGCTTTGATATAACTCATGGGAGTTGAGTAAAATACTACCTGCCTTCAGTGACTTTGTTCCTCTCTTCAAGACTTCTGCAGCCCAATAGAAGTTATTTCTGTCTGAGTGGAATAGCAAGGTAAATCCCAGGCAGTAAACATTAAAAGGAGAAAAGTGTGTGAAAAATGAGAATGAAAATTTATTTACAATGCACCCTGTATAAGCTTGCCCTTGCTTCCATTGTAATCATTTCCAACCTCTCAAGGATGTCAACCTGTACAAAGTTGAGCCTCATAAAAATAGAAAATGTGAAAGTTATGTGGCAATATGTTGACAAGTTTTAATACCACTCCTTTCACAGCAAATGGCCAGCAGAGGTGCAGAACTGCCTGCTACAGGTGTGTGCTTGCAAAACTAAGAGGAAAAAAAGGCAAAACTCTACAGGTATAGAACACAGGTCACAACACACACATTGAAAAGTCATGACCTTCAATATTAAGGCAACAGTTCTGTCCTTAACTCTCCCTATGTTATGAACAACAGCAGCTAGACTACGGAATTCTGTGTCACCATAAATTGAGAAGTCAGAGAGTTTTGTTACTTTGCCCCAACCTTAATGTTACGCAAATGCTGTTTTATTGTGCCTTTAATACAATAAAGGACTAATTCCTCAGAAATCAAGGGTATAAGTCACGTAAATGAAAACTTGCAAATTATGTCAGTAATCCATAACTCATACAACTGATTTGGAAACCAGAACCTTATGGTTCTGAAAGAAGTAATTGCTTTATTAACTCCCATTTATCAGTATAAAATGGGCTAATTTAGCTGACTGACTGATTTATATATTGATACCTTAAATTTAGCTCAACATCCTAATTTAATAAGGGGATCACATATGGATGTTTAAAAAATATATTACTTTCTAGTTGGTTGATACTCTAAGCATGCCCTTATTAAGACAGATTATCTCCTTTCCCTTGTTCTTTAAAGAGAAGGACAAAACAAATTATATATCTCATTCATTCTACCTGACAGAAAGGCCATGTTTCTATATAACCCCCTCTCTAGTAATATATTGAATGCATGGCTAACCACATCATTCATTCCCTTTTTAACATCCATGATGTCATAATCTCTTGCAGCAGTAAGGGTGTATTCCTGCCTGCAGACTTTTGAAAATCACCACAGGGAGTCAGACTACTGAAGCACACTCAAGCGATAAATCTACTAGGTCTACTTGAAACAAAAGGTGGAAAGAAAAACCTAATATGGATTTATACACCTCTTACTCCAATTCTCCAATAAATAAGGTCTTGTGTATGTTTAGCTGATCATAAATTATACATTAATAACTTGACAGTTCTCAATAACTTCCTTTAAATCATAAAATCAGAGCAGGGGTGTGTTGTTTACTTTAATTTAAAAAAAAATAAAATTATATTGCCAACCATGATAATGTGCTTCTCAAGGGAGAGGCAGAGTTTAAGATCTTAATGAGCACATACTTTTGATATTTGTGTTAAACCGTAGCTGTAGCAATCAGAAGTTATAATCCATGTAAGCAAGTTTATAGACAGTATACGATGTACAGCCGTGACTCTGTAATACACAGCCTAAAGGTAAAGAAACTAAATGCTCACACTTTTAACTTCCAAAATTAACACCTGTGAAATGTGGCGTTACTAAAATGAGGCTATGTGTGGATTAAAGTGGATCCTCTGCAGCAGTTTGGTCAGATTATTTCTTCAGATTTGTATTCATAACAACTCAGACAATTGCCCAGCCAAATGCAGATTTTCACTATTAATACCATGGCTGGAGACATCAGTGCTGTGTGGGATTTTGACTACAGGCATCCTAACTCCAAAGAATAACAAGGTAGGTCTCATACTAGGTAACGATTTGTGCCGAACTATTGTTCAAAATGTGCCATCTATATTTCGTGCTATCATCCAACAATATTTTTTTTTCCAAAATACCCCTTAAAATACGTGATTCTTGGTTAGGAAATCAAATCATTTATATTACAGAACTTCATTCTAGTGATTTGGGCTCAATATGCTTCTTGACTTAAAACCTTAACAGTAAATGATCACAGCAATGGGAAAATTCACTTTCTGAAGTTCAGCCAAGTTCTAAAAGAAACCTTTCCATTTTGGAGCCTACATTTTTTAATGTAAGCCAGAGTATGTGATTTTGGTACTTAGAAACTATCAGAGTGCTGTTTTGCAGTACAGAAGACCTACCCCAATTCCAACACATCACAGGCCTGTCTTGGTGGTGATTCCAGCTTTGTATATCTGGGCTCAGTGTGCTTTACTGCTGCTGAAGCTGGAGTTACACAAAACTGTATACAAGAATTAAGCCTTCTGTCTTCATCGTTTCACGACAGAGTCATCTGATCAGCATGAGGGAAAAGAAAATACAGATTAGAATTTTAAAAGTAAAACTCATCAGGGTTTAAAATTCATATGTTCTCCATCGTATTCCTTCATCTTTGCAGCCCCATAATGATAAAATCCTATAATGTGGTTGAATTCACTATCTATTATACTACCTTACTCTACCTCTTTCACTCGCTCCATTTTATACAGCACTTATTCTTCTTAGACATATGGTGCACACACATTTCTCTTAGCAGATGCTGTACATCCTTGTTTGGTGAATGTAAAAAAAAAAAATGTCTGATCAGAACCAGAAAGCTACTAACGAAACAGAATGGTCATTATGCCTTATAAAATAATCACTGAAATGGACTTTCTAATTGTCTTCTCAACAGGTATTTCCTCAGTAACAATAGGCTGATGGCTGAGTTGGATAGGTAATTGAAGAAGCTGAAAGATATTCAAAAGACTTTCTGGTCAAGAAAGATGCTTAAGTTTGGGTTTTTGCTCCGAAGGCAACACAAAGTGTTTGAGAGAAGTCTGTATTCTACAAGAAATTAATTTTCTTTCTCTTTGTAACCACTTACATTGTCTTCATATGTAAATTTGCAGTGAAAGTAGAGCGGTGTTAAAACAGCGGTAAATCTGCAACAGTACTGACTTCAAACAGTACTGAAGGCTTGCAAGAAAAATAATAATTCTGTCTGCTCCCATCCCATCAGCAAACATCTCACTCATGTACAAGTGTTCTGCAGTTCAAAGCTGGTTCTGCAGTCTCACAGCACTACTGCACTCAAGGTGCAATGGAGTCACCCTGTATTTATCAGGAATGAACTATTCCCAACAGCCGAAAAGTTTGTGGTTTTAGTGAGCATACTTCAGTGTTGCCCATCATGTATTCACCCTCCAGGATGGTACACGTTTTTCTGCCTTCCCTAGGAAAATTGTTTAAGGTCAAATCGAAACAGCTTGTGTCAAAGTTGATTTCTTGTGTTATAATTTATGGGAAATAAAAATTTTAAAATAAAGCTGTTTTGAAATTAAAACCCTAAAAGATTGTGATGCTGAAATGGGGACTATCATATTTTTAATTTCATTTCATAATTTTTTTTGTCAGAAGCAACATGTTTTCCCAGATTAAAAAAGATATAATTCAAGAAAACCCTCTTTAAGGATTTTTTTTTTCTTTTAGAAAATATTCAACTCTAAACAATAACACGTTGACTAATTGTGGTTTGGGGCTTTTTTTTTCATGCTAGTATTGCTTTAAAGCATAGGTTTTCTTCTCCACTTCTATTCTAAAAACAGTCCAAAAACTAAGCTACGAAGGACTTACAGTTTTTCAGGCATTCCATTTAATTAACAGGATACAGTGTTGTTACAATTAACATCAAATCTCTTCACGGAACTTCTGTACATTTTTGGCTCTACATGCTCAACAGGATTTTCAGTTCGCTCTAGCTTTGCTAAACTTGAAAAACGTCTTTTAAATCTAACAAGATGTCATCCAGAGGAACTTGGACAAGAAGAAGGGATGAACCCATGTGAAATTCATGAGATTCAACAAAGCCAAGTGCGAGGTCTTGCAGCTGGGTTGGGGCAACTTCTGGTATCAATACAGGTTAGGAGATGAAGCGATTAAGAGCAGCCCTGCAGAGAAGAACTTGAGAGTAGTGTTGGATGAAAAGGTGGACATAAGCTGGCAATGTGTGCTCTCAGCCCAGAAGGCCAACACCATCCTGGCCTGCATCAAAAGAAGCAGAGCCAGCAGGTCGAGGGAGATGATTCTCTCCCTCTACTCTGTTGAGTCCCACCCCTTCCTCCTATGAAGTTTGAGTGGTTCAACCTGAAGAACAGAAGGCTCTGGGGGCACCTTATTGGAGCCTTTCTGTACTTAAAGGGGGCCTGTAAGAAAGAGAGGGACAAACATTTTAGCAGGACTTGTTGTGGTAGGACAAAAGGTAACAGTTTTAAATTAAAAGAAAGTAGATTTAGACTAGATATAAGCGAGATTTTTTACAATAAGGGTGATGAAACACTGGCAAAGGTTGCCCAGACGTGGTAGAAGCCCCATCCCTGGAAACATTTAAGGTAAGGTTGGTTTAGTCTTTGAGCAATCTGATCCAGGCAGAGATATCCTTACTCATTGCAAGGGGTTGGACTACATGACCTTTAAAGGTCCCTTTCAATGCAAACTATTTATGTTTCTGTGATTCCATTAATAATAGCTATTGGCCCAATTAAAATGTTGGTATGCACAGTAAAACACAGGCAGTTATTTTCACTTTCTTCATAGTGTTCTTGTAGATGACAATGTTCTTCTAAATCTATTTTAAATAGTGAGGTAGATTTTCTCTTTGGTCTTGCTGCATTCAAAACAGAAGGAAA
Source organism: Merops nubicus (assembly GCF_000691845.1). Lineage (NCBI taxonomy): Eukaryota > Metazoa > Chordata > Aves > Coraciiformes > Meropidae > Merops > Merops nubicus. The sequence continues at coordinate 8,510 of NW_008609095.1, forward strand.
TTTGGTGGAAAAAAAAAATCTCAGAGAAAATGTCTGTATGTTAAAGTTCTGTTCAGATGGTTACTGCTACAGACAGTAGTGCACGCTTCAGAAAGTGTGAAACAGTCATTTCTGTGAAGTCTTCATGATCCCAGATGCTTCCATTACTTCCAGAAGCAAACTCATGCCATAAACCTTCAAGAATGCCTGTTTTAATTCTCAATGCAGAAGCAGGATGACAGTTTCTGCCTTCATTCACATCCTGATACATAGTCCACTGAAATGAAACAAAGATGTCATTGTCCTCAATGAGCTTTGGACGAGTCTTCAAAGGCATTTTTAAACATAGGAATACTATATATTCCAATTGGCTTGCTGTTTTAAAAAAAAAATCTACTCAACTTGCAAATCCAAAAACATAACAAGTTGTAGAACAGCCCAAGAGAAAAAGAAAATCACAACTTTACAGTATTTGCTAGCAAAACAAGGACATGCAGAGAAGAAAGAATCAGCTTGTTAATGGTCTGCTTTAGGGCTTATAGGAGAAAAATTCAGGCCTCACTTTACCAGAGTCTTCCTTTGTGATATTATACCACTCTATCCTTCTATGTGTCTGCTCTACTGTAAGAAGGAATCATAGAGTGGTTTGGGTGGGAAGGGACCTTTAAAGGCCATACAGGGATGAGGATGATCAGGGACAACTTTAACTAGTTCAGGTTTCTCAAAAACCCCATTCAACCTGTCCTTGATTGTTTCCACAGATGGAGTTTCTACTGTCTCACGAGGGAAGAGTACTTATGTATTTATAAAATGAAATGAATAAGTATATTTTTAAAATTTACATGTTCTGATGCTGTGCTACAAGAAGCACTTAGGGTGAGATGTAGACACAGACAAAGAAGACAACTACCTAAATCAGCCAACAACTTCTGGAACTGAAACAATCACAGTCCCACAACCTTCATTACTGAAATGCTGGGGTCTGAACCCCAAGCCCCTGAATTAAGGTTGACATGTGGGTGATTCCCACAGCCCTTCATCCAGAGGGGTGAGTTTGCCTTAGAGCTTCCCCCCAGGGTGCGGCCGGCCCTGCAGGGAGAGCCAGAAGGGAAATGAGCCCCAGGGGTCCCGCAGGGAGCTGACAAAGGTCAGGGGTCTGCTGGGGGATAAAAGCTGGGACCACTGGCAGGGAGTCAGGAGTGTCTGTCTGTGGAGTGGATGCACTCCACAGAGCTTCCTGGTGGAGGAAGGACCTCCTCCTGGTTCTCCCTGGAACTGGGCCCCGGTCTGCCTGGACCTTTGTGAACGCAGGCTAGAAGAGTGAGAGCTGGCCATGTGGCTACCCTTATATTATGTGTTTAACTTCCTGATCTGGCTGTTTCACGTTCCATCCATGGGAAACCTTGGTTCTTTGCTTGTACCACCTATTGTTGGTCGGGTTATGTCTTTTTGGGGATCGTTGGGGGTAATGTCGGTTGTATGTGAACTAATTGACTTGTTTGTACCCCCAGTGATCTTTCAAGGAATGTCTTTTTTTGTATTCAAAACATTCCACCTATTGGTTTATCTTCCTGCTGGTTGTGTCATTCATGTTAGTCCTAGTCATTGGCAGAACAATTACCAATGTCAAAGCTCTGGGACCTTTGCCTGATTCTAGCTACAGGGGACCAGAATCAATTGTGGGGATGAAGGAGGGACCTTCCTCTCTCTTCTGGAGAAGCAGCAAGGCTGGCATCATCTGTAAGTCCTAATGCCAACCCTTGGTCTTGGTCCTGAACATTCATTTCTGGAGAAGTGAACCATTTTTCTTTCCCTTAGCTAAGACAGGCCCTCTCCTGGGGGTGGCAAATGGAAAATTCCACTAGCTTTAAGGAGAAATTAAATGTAGAAGAGTACTCTAACCGTTAGGCAGTAATAAAAATGTGCACCACCATCATCACCATATGTTCCTCTGAAAAATATTTACTATGGCTGAATCCTGTATAACTGGTGTGAGTTAGATGCATGCAGAAAATATGCTCCACCAGGCTCTCCAGAGAATTACTCTAACTGTTAGGCAATAATAAAAATGTGCACCACCATCACCATATATGTCACCACCCTATGTTCCTCTGAAAAATATTTACTATGGCTGAATCCTGTATAACTGGTGTGAGTTAGATGCATCCAGAAAATATGCTCCACCAGGCTCTCCAGAGAATTCAGTCACAGGGACATTTTGTCTGTGGCTCATAAATAGCTATGGGCACAAAGTGAATGACAAATTGCTTGTTTCAACCAACAGAGGGGCAAGTCTTTGCACAATTGTTGTTGGAGGTTCTTAAAAGTTTATTTTCATCTAGCATTTAGTTCTTCTCTTGAATAGACAGAATTAATTTACTGTTTAACTTATGTTTTTGTCACAGACTCAGTGAATACAAGTCAATAAAACATGTACCTCCTGAATCGAATCCTAGAATAACAGGTTGGAAGGAACTTCAAGGACCACTTGGTCCAACCTTTCTTGTCAAAGGCACAGTCTAGACAAGATGGCCCAGCACTCTGTCCAGCTGAAACTTAAAAATGTCCAATGTTGGGGAACCCACCACTTCCCTAGGGATATTATTCTAATGTCTGATTGTCCTTGTAAAAAGTTTTCCTCTTGTGTCCAGTTGGAATCTACCCAGGAATAGCTTGTACCCATTATCACTTGTCTTTCCTATGTGACTTCTTGTAAAAAGGGAATCTTCATCTTCTTTGTAGGTGCTTTTTAAATACATCTAATTTTAACGACCTTAAAGTGAATTTTACTTGGATTTTATTGTATATATATGTTTCCAGCTCTTCTGCTGACCACTTGCCCAATATAAGATGATATCACTAACAGGCAGAGCAGCAGCCAAACACCTCCCTCCACTACCCCATCCCACACCAGAGACCCAAAGTGCCAGACAACTGGAAGCAGGAACAAGTCAATGCACTCACCCACAACAGTGGACATGAGGAAGGCAGCGAGCCAGGTGAGGAGCCAAGCCATGGGAGATGGAAGGCGGCGGGCAGGGGGGGGACCCAAGCCATGGGAGATGGTAGCAGCCAGGCCATGAGCCCAATCGTATAGCAGGGACTCAGAGACAGCTTCATGTTCTGGCTCTGGCATCCTTGGAGCTCTACTTGCTGTGAAGAATCAGGGAGCCCTTCCAACAGCCAGAACCTTCACACAACACATGCACTGTATGAACAAACCTCCCACCCCCACTGCAATAAGAGTCAGTTCTTATAGAGGTGGCTCCTTGCCCCTCCTCCAAGTTAAAGTGGAAGGGGGGGGCACCTGGTGGTGATCTCCTCATCAGTTCCCACCCAAGGCTGACCAGACCCTGGATGAAAACCAATCAGGAGGGTCTTTCTTGCCTGGTTGTGGACATCACCCATATGCCAACCCTCATTCAGGGCTGGGGGTTTAACCTCAGCACCTCACTAGTATCCTTCATTTTGTATGTGAAAATATTGTATAGTAGTTTTATAGGCCTATTCATATATTGTGTTATATGTGATAACACTGGATGCTCCTTTGCTTTAGGCATATGTTGATAACATATTATGTACTCTAGGTGGTCCTGCTCTGGCAGGGGGGGTGGACTAGATGATCTTTCAAGGTCCCTTCCAACCCCCCAGATGATCTTTCGAGGTCCCTTCCAACCCCTATGATTCTATGATTCTATGATTCTATGATTCTATGATATTGACATTTGCACTAGTTGCAAGTCTAGTGTAGATGAAATTTTTGCAAACATACATGGAGGGATAATCAACTTTTACCAGAAAACAATGACTCACTAAAGGAAAGAATCAGCCAGGGATACAGCATGTCCAGACAGTGCAGATTACCCAAGTTATTTTCTTTCAATGCCAGCATATTTAAAGTGGGTTTATTTTTTATTTGGTCCATACAAACATAATATATTAGCCTTGAAATTCACCATCAAAGAACTAACTCGCTCTCTAGAGACTTGCTGAACACAATGCAACAAAATGTTAATATCTAAAATAAATAATTTAAAAAAAAACATTGGGGAATCAAGCACAATTCTACATTTTCTATGTTGTCTTTTTTTCTTGGAGGCACTAGTATGTACGTAGGTTGGTCTCTTCTCCTTTCAATTTAAACATAAAAAGCTTTCTGTCTTCTACATATGAGACAACACTTTCCAGTACAGAACTGCCTTTGACATACATAATGGCCAAATTTCTGTCTTTCAGATGCAGCAGGTCTGTCCCTGTGCCTCCCAGGAACACCCAGTAGCCCTTGTGGGAGAGTTTCCTGCGCTGTTGATGCTCCCCCTGCCGACAGCATTCAATCAGGGAACTGCATTGCAAGGGCTTGAGGAAACACTGGAAAGAATAAATAAACCATTTGGAGCGAGTTAATAGAAGAAACAGAAACAGCAGAGGCAATCGTGAATAGAAAGAAATGGGCAAAATCAAGGACCACAGTGGCAAAAGATCTGTAATCACCCACACGCCCTGCAATCGAAACCTGAGCTTTCCAAGCAGCTGAAGGAGGAGGCTGCAAAAGTTGCTATGGGCTTGCAGTTTATTTTGCATTTGGATTTTAAATGTTTTTTTGTTTGTTTGTTGTGGTTGTTTTGTTTTTTTTGGGTTTTTTTTTGAAAGAACTTACTGGAAGAACAAGAATTTCTTTGCAGCAGGGAAACTCCCATGAGATATGAAAGGTCAGAATTACAGCCCTTGTATATATAGGGCAAATAAGGGACTGAAACTGAAGGCCCAGTAAGTGTCCAAAGCAATAAGTTAGTGGTCATTTCCACCGTTAGGAGATTTGTTTCTTTTTTTTTTTTCTTACTGAAATACAAAGCTCACTCTTTTTGTTAACATTTGTATCCTCTAACTTGCTGAAATTGGTGCCAGAGTACCACTCTCTTCCTCTCTTCCCTCCCCTCCCATCCCCCCAAAAAAGTTCCACTATGAAACCAGGCAAGTTCATCAATTTCAGAATTCTTTTGCTTTCTTCCAAAAGCTATTAAAAGCTTCAAGAAGCCTGCTTTAGTAATTAACAAACAGGATAACGTGTACTCTCCAGCTGCTATAATTAGTTTGAGGGATAAACGACCATGTTACATTACTAAGGGAGTCCAGTAGTGTTGATGAATTTCTTAAAGATCAGGCAGGCTTTCAAATTCCATGCTTTTAAAAACCTGAGAAATCACACAACATTCATTTGTCCTTCTCCTACAACATTCTCCCCACCTCAAAGAAACACTGTGTCTGACCTCCATGGCTGTGTTTGTTATGGCATAGTCCTCAATTGCATGGACACTGTACTCCTGCCTCACACATGGAGCAATGTATTTGTGTCCCAACAGAGAAATGCAGATGTATAGCAAATGAAGCTGGTATTGTCATACCAAAATTGTCAACAGAGAGTGGAACACAATGCATGATCAAATTAAGCAAAGCTACCCTGTAGAGTTAGATTTCATCTCCATCTTTGACATGAAGGGCTGTGGGCACCCCTCAAACTTTTCACAGCTGATTATTTTGTTTTTCTCATTTCATAGGAAAAGTCAAATGTGGGATTTCTCAACTAACTAGTAATTATTTGGGAGGATAAATGATGCTCTGTTTCTCTCCACTGACAGTAAAGCAAATGCAAATGCTCTTGTCTGAGATGCAGACATATGTTTCTGTTGTGCTTTCAAAAGTAAGATCTGAATTTCGGAAGTCAGCACTCAAACACAAGTGAAGCCACTTTCAAACACAACCCAAGCCAACATCTCTATGTTTCTGGGCACAAGACACTGTAGCAACAGTCAAGTATTCCAAGGATCCAGAGAACATTTGTAACTGCTATAAAAGGCCAAGCACACCAGAAAACTCAAACTAGGCACATTTTATAATTGCAAGCCCAAATTAGTTGACAGTGTGGGTATTGGTTATTTTCTCATAAATCACATACAAATAATAAGGATAAACAGAATTGTTACTCCCTATAAAATTAACATATTACAATTTGTCTGTTGTGCACCAGTGCATTCTTATGCACTTAGTGCCTGTGCTCTGCAGTGTAATGTGAAACAGAGATACACCAAATGCCTGTGTAGCAAATGAATCCCTGTTGATTAAATTAGTTACCTTTATTTTGCTGTTTCATAACTACTGAAAGCTTTGTTGCCCCCCCTCCTTTTTTTTTTTTTGATTTATAGCTAACTATATTAGCCATGATCAAAAATTCTACAACAGGAAAAATTTTCAGTGAAAGTTGATGTACATCATGAGAATTGGTTGGTTTTTGATGAAGCTTCTTTGAAACTCGTCAAAATGCAAGGGTTTAATTATCAAAACAGCAATTGGTCCAGCCACAAGAGTAGTGAGTTCAGATCTAGGAGGTCCTTGTTCAACGCCCTGTTCCAGAACTGTCCTGTTCTGGATAGAACAGTAACTTGAACATGAGTCTTTCACATTCCAGCTAAACGCCCAGAAATCTTGGTTTTTCTGGCAGCTCTTATCTGTGTGAAAAGAGACAAAGAGAGAGCACATTAACTACGTGTGGTTGCAATGAACAGGTTTATATATGGCAGTAAAACTGTTAGAGTTTTAGCTCAGACATACTTGACACAAACACTCTAGTTTTGCAAAACATGACTTTAAGAAAAGGGAGAAAATATGGAACTGTGTTGTTTTTACAGACCATTCCCCAAACTCAACATGAAAAACCTTTGGTGGGAAAGGTAGAATCTGTCTTTTGCTGTCACAATACTCTGCTACCATCACTGAATTTTGTTTAGAGTAATATGGCCTTAATGCCCCCATCTCCTGTAGAATTGCTCAGACTGGTAGTTGATTAGAGCAGAGAGAGGTGCCAGTATTATCTGTGTTAGTGCTCCAGAGGTCATCCTACACTAACAAGACCGCCCCAGTCAGGGATGACAGAACCCAGCTGTTGTGCCTTCAGCTGAATGAGAATCCACTTAAGCCCAGGGATGTGTCTCAAAAGATTAACTATTCTAACTAGTTACTTTCCACCTCTGCAGAAGTGGCTGGCTCATCATTATTGTCCTCTTTTTAGCAGAGGCCTGTGGTATACACGAAACCATTTACCTCTTTAACCTTGTGAACTGTAAGGCACCAAATACACATTATTTAAAACTGATAAAACAAAGTTTTAGCTTCGCTGATTTCTACGTAAAAATGAGCTCATGGACCTCTGCAGCAGAAGGTAGTGCTCCACTTCAAAGAAACATGTATATTCTTTTTTTTTTTTAATATTAAAGCAATGTACTAGACATGCCACACTCCCTCTGTCTGGCAGCAGTGAGTCCCAGCCTGAATGATAAGAGGAATGGCACAAGCAAGCTCGCAGTTATTTTATAGCACTGTTACAATATGCTCTGATAAGCTTAGGTGGAGGCTTGGTATGTAAAAAAATCCTACTAAATCTATAGTGTTAAATATGTTAGTGATTGGTTTATTATAATACTCTCCTAGTAGCCTGAAACTTTTTTCCTACTGACGCCTTCTTGTACACTGTTTTGTGGGGGTTTTTTTTGCTCTTTTGACAGGACACACAGGTCAACGGGGCTCTTGCCTCCAAGCTGCTCCCTCTGTTGCATGTCAGCATCCGTGGGAATGTCAGCAGTGCTCCGGGGCTACAGATTTATTGCTTGGCCAGCAGAGGGTACTAGAGTTTTCTAATGACTTCACAGACCCGAAGGAATCGTGAGGTCGAAGTACACCTATTGTTTTGCTCCATTTCCCAATGACACTGACTGCTAGGGATTGGTTTTTGGTAGGGTGATGGGGTTTTTCTCATTACAGGAGCGTGACATTAGACAGGATGGAGCTCCAATTTGCTGCCATTCAAATGATCTTGCCTAACAAAAAACAAATGCTGTTTAAAAACTCATTTTTTATAGTTGAAAGTGATTAAACGTACAGGGATTTTAGTGACATTAGAGTTCTTCAAGAGTTTTAATCCACCTGGACTCTTCTATATATTTTTTTTTTTAATTCTGACCAATGAAAAGGAAAAGAAATTTTCAAAGCCTGAGAGAAAACTTGTCAATCCCATCAGAAGTGCACTGAGGATATGAAGAAAGCCTGTTTTTCTGTAGACTTTATAATTTGTGAATTCAGGAGAAGTCCCATTTCAGAAATAGATTCTATTTCTTTTTATCTGTATTTCGATTTTTCTGATAAAGCTGATGTTTAAGGTATGAAACCAGCACAAATTCCTCAGTTTATTGCCTGGTGATAAGAACATTAAAATGAATGCAAAACCAGAGATATGCATTCTCTTCAGCTTACTCTTGAAGTGAAACAACCAAATAAAGCACAGTGGAAATGCCACAGAAATTCTTTTCCAAGGTTTTAGGGTTTTTTTACTGTTTATCACAAAGAAAAAAAAAAAATCCAGATCTTGCCTACAAAGTTTTCCCTAGAACCTACTTCAGCGGCTGGAGCTTGAGTGGGATTATGACACTACAAGAACCAACGGAGAGAAATTTGAGCAAATAAGATGGAATGATATCTTCAGTTATTCAGTGATTTTAGAGACATAAGGGATCACACCATGATGTAGTCTGACTTCTTACATAACAGAAGCCATGGAATTTCACCCTATAATTCCTGTACTGTATCCAATAAAAATATGACTGAATTACAGCATAGTATTTAGAAAGGCATCTGGTCTTGATTTTAGGAATCCAGGTAAAAAGATTCCTCCTAACACTCAGGTCATTCTAAAATGGGGTGTAGGCACCTATTTCACTTAGGCTTTTAATATTTTAGTTGCCTCTTTAAAATGGGTGCCATGATTGGTATGGAACCATAACAATATACAACTAACCTCTATCTTAATGTTGCTTACAATGTTTTTAGAGAGAGAGAAAACAACATGAAACTACTGAAAAGCATACTGTTTATTACATATTATAAGAGAGTCTTCGTCTCTGATTTACCCTTTCTCAATGCTATTTTTCATTAGAAGATGTAAATAATTCCTTGCAGGTGTAGGTAGCTGACTGATGCAACACAAAAAGAAGGAATCCAAATCAGGGAAACACTGAAACATATCCTTAGTATTTATAAGAGAAAAACTGTGATTAAAAATAGATTAATGGAAGACTAAATTCTGCCTCTCTAGTGCTGGTCCTTTGAAAACCCTAGGAACCAAAGCTTTTATGCTCTCTACCAAGCTACCCAGTATTGAGAATAGTATCCTGAACTAGAAATTCAGACACTGTGATTTTTCTTTCTCTAAATAGTTCCTAGCAAAGTTTCTGCAGCCTTTGGTCCAAATTCTTTCAAAAATTTCCAGAGCTGTAGTTGACCGTGCATATGTGATCAACAAACAACGTCTATGAAGTTAATATCTCTTAACACTGAAGCTGGGAGAGGACAAGATGGTATGTGAAGAGATCCAATATCCTTCCTTATCTGCAGTGGCAAGCTGGATAACTTCATGTAGAGAAGCACACACCCACTCTGTGTGCTACAGTCATCTTTAAACACTACTCAGGTAGGAAAAACCTTTTTCTTCTGCTTACCATCCAGTTAGGGAACTCCTCAAGGCACTGTCTTTATCAAGTGCCAATTGTCTGTAGGTACAAAGGACAGTACGGTGTACAAGAGGCATTGACATCAGCTTTACTATTTAACTTACATTTAATCAGAGGTGGAAGGAAATAAAACATCCTAAAAGAAAAGATCTGCAGTGACATGCACTCAGAGAAGAGAAAGAGGCTTTTTCCCCATTCCTGATATAACTGATGTTGAGAGGAAGGCACTGCTGGAGGCTTTTACAGAATCATAGAACAGCTTGATGAGTCTAGAGATCATCTAATCCAACCTTCCTGCCATAGGCTTTTCCCAAAGTAAAGTGGTGGGCTTAGTAGTTTTGGGTTAATGGCTGGACTCAATGATCTTAAAGGTCTTTTCCAACTGAAATGGTTTTGCGTTTCTATGAAAGTGGGAGAAATAAAGCATGGCATCTACTCTCAGGGATATGAGGGACAGAGGCTGTAAATCAGTATATAGCATTTTTTTGGACACTGTGAAACATATGTCATCCTCTGGCTCTTCATTACCTTTTGCCAAGGTGGCCTCATCCTTTTGCTCAGCATAGCGTGATGGCCACATCACTGTGACTGAGTCTGCAGCCCATATGAAACCAGAGAGGGAGCAAGGGTATGAGCTGGGGCCTGCTGCCACTCATGCCTCCACTTAAACTTTCCAGTCCACCTTCCAGATGTTACTATTGAGCTAAGAGGTCAAATGTGAGCTTCCTTAGAGAAGCATGAGCATCTCACAGAAGGGTTGCAGCACACACCTGTGGGGAGCACAGAGGTGACGGTGCTTGAAACAGTGTCAGATATTTGTCTGCTGGATGTGAATCAAAGTCCTTAATCTCTTTGTGCCTGAATTCTCCATCTACAATTACACATAACAAGGATGTTCTATGATGAGGATAACTGTGCCAAAGAGTGGCAGAACCTCAGATCATGCAATAATTTGATGTTTTAAGGTCTTCTTTAGTTAGAAAGCAGCATGAGAGGAAACAAAACGATGGTTGTAGAGGAGATGTGTAGAGAAACCATAGATGAGGCTTAGCAAAATTGTTGGGAGTACCTGTTCTTCAGAATGAGAAAAGAGAATTCATATGTCAGTTAATATGGGACACATCCAAAAAAAGTAGGGGCAAAAACTGAGAATGGATTATATGTCTTTGGATAATTATTTTTTTTTCAATAGGTAAAATAAATTACTGAAAGATCCCTACCCACAAACAAATACATTGTATATATCCTAATTATCCTTCAAAATGGAATAAGAATTTAAGTTTTTCTGTTATGCATTGGTGATTTTGAGGATTCAGTTGACTGTTTTCATGGGGAATTGCTACAGAATGCTATCATTTAATCAGAAGAAAGAATAACAGATTGCAGAAGAGAAAGATTATTTCTTGTTTATTAAGACTAGTAGGAAAGCAGCATGTTAAATTGGAAAATAAGACAGCTTAAAATGTTAGCTCAGTAAAAGCCATCAGATATTGTTTATGGATTGTGGTGAGATTTGGTTATTATTTTTTTTTAATTGTTCCTGCATTACTTCTGGGCATGTGACGATAGTTTATGCTGTTATGTTGTCAGGCTTCTGATAATGGGAAAGACTGTTTGTTTAGACTGTGTAGCTCTTCACTTTAATTCACTCTGGCTCCAGTGTGACATGTTAAAACTACTATCAATGGAAAATCCAAATTTCCCAGAAAGACTTAAAAGAGCAACCTCAGTCAACTGAAATTATCTCCTCTTAAAGCTAATTACCTCAGTATACTTAGGAAAGTAGTGCTGTAGGAAATCTGTTTCTTTAGACTCTCTTCTATTTCATTAAATGCCTCAGGTCAATATGAATAATTATTGTTTGCTTTTATTACACTTTTTTCATTATTCATTTACATGTCTGTGAAAGGACATAAAACCAAAATAATCCAACAAATTAAGAGTAATTTTTGGAGACAGGTATTCACAATTAAAAAACAAACAGAAAATATTTTCACCTTTCAATTTATTTTATTAAAAAGAAAATACTGTGAGGTTTCCATTTAATAGGAAGCTTTAAAGCATTAATGAGTCTCCCAGGGCAGTTATTGCAAGTTAATATAGAATGCTTCCAAAATTAAATACATTCTACCATTTTCTGTTACCTAAGGGCTGGATTTAGGAGAAGTATGCATCAAAGGCTGACGAAAGCAATACATGACTGCATTCTATGTTGTGTTCTTTCAAGAGTCCACCTAATACCATTAGCAGGGTGAGAATTTTCCCCAATCCCCAAGAATGGCCCTAGAGTAGATTATTTTGACTGACCTAACCTTAGTTTTGGCGATCATTTTAAAGCCCCACATCCCAAAGATTTTATGACCTCACAGGAACTGTCTTTTATAAGGGCTAACTTGGGAGGCAAATCAAGAGGTTCTCTTCCTCCAAAGCCTGACAGCTTTATTGTAACACATGGGCTGGGCTACATTCTACCAAATAGATGTAGGTAGGTGGAAAAGGATAAACGTGAGAAAGACGAGGAGGGTATGAGGCACAAAATCTCTTAACACAGCTTGCTGTCACCCTCTGCAAGTCATATATTTCACTTCCATTTATTTTGATATAAATTACACACTGGCTTCCCAGACCTATTAAGAGATTTGTTTCCTTATTAGTGCTATTTGATTCAGCTCACCCTTTTGCATGACTCAGTCATGAACATATGACCTCCCCCACACCCATTCAGGCTGGAGCTGTGTTCATTGTCTCTAAATATGTATTATTGAGACACTGTCAAATGTGTTTTCTCCCACCTACAATGTGCTCGTTTCATTTTAACATTTGCATGAAAACTGCTGAGACATGAAAAATAAATCAGGAACTATACAGAAAAGTTCATTTCTTTGAAATGAATGAACAATAGGTTAATATTCCCACACTTTTTCTAGTCCTGGATTATCAACACAGAAAACAACCACTACTCCCTGAAATTGCCTATTTAGTACAAGCCAAGAAAAAAATAATGCAAAAGTTTTAAAGCAAGTTTTTTAGAAACTGTTTTCTTTGCTATTGTCATGGAAATGAAGAAAAACAGTGCCACAGCAAATAAAACTTAATTCAAAGCATAGACATTTTTCCTGCAAGCAACCATAATTGCTCATATAACTTCTGTAACTGTTTTTCTGTTGCTTGCCTCACTACCATTTGTAAGGCTCTCTGGACAAAGATTAATTTTGGCCAAAAAGTAGTAAAAAATTTCTGAATATCATGATGATTTTAGTACTCTTTCCAATGATGTTGTTTCTTATCCTAGATTTTGCTTATGCGGTCTTCCCTCTTTCTACACAAAGCTATTGGTTATGTTGTAAGCAGCTTGTCATGCTGGATATCCCTCCTCTAGACCAGCTAGTTTTTTAATACTTTCCTCTTAAAAGTCAGTGCTGATGTTCTGGAAAAAGAGGAAATAAATTTGGTGTAGAAAGATTGCTATAGAATAAGACATCTGGAAGAAAAGGAGGTTTTTTTAATCTATGCTGTTATTCAGAGATAAGCTAAAAATCTACAACCAGATAGTTGCATCTCACTCTAAGCTCTTGTTATTTTAGCCCTGACTACACAGGATGTTCTACATAGCCAAAAAATCTCTTAAGGAAAAAAAAATCTTTGTGAACTCCTGGCTACAATGTGTTCTTGCAAAAAGGAGTAGTGCTGTTAATTGCAGAGCAAAATAATTCCCTTATCACTGTCACCTTTTGGTTTTACTTGTCTTTGCTTTAGGGATGAGAGTGACACGTCCTAATATGCAACATTTAATATGGGGTTTTTTTAGTATCGTGATAAAGAAATGGATTGATTCCTCATGCCTTGTATAATGAGGGCTACATAGTTTTTGTCCTTATATAATGATGATAAGAATGATAATAATTTGCTTTAAACTCTTGTGACTATCCCTATATTTAATCTCAGTAGCATTTAATGAGCATCTTAATGGATTTTGAAAGATTTTCTTTTTAGATGGAGAACAGTCATCTTTTTGAACAGGACTAGAAAATCAAGTCACTCAAACAAGAATCAAAACAACTTGCACCATAAGGAAAGTTTTGAACACAAGAAAATTTAGATGTTATCTTGAAAGTTATGATCAGAAATTAGACGTACAGGGCTAGTTCACAAAAGTGTTGGTGTCTTACTTGGAGCTAATGAATTCATGCCTGAGTTTGTCATTTCAAAGGTCTTTAGATGGGGGTGAAAAAATAACAGATGCATTCTGGTGTATTTTCTGGTTAGTCTGGGACTGATCTCTTGGAGAAAGACTGGATTTGTATTGTGTGGACGTTTGTGGTTGGAGCTGAGGGAGAGGCAGGCTTCCAGGAATGGGAAAGTCTGAGAACAGCTGGAATATGGTTCCACAGATGCTGTGACAGCATCCAGAAATATCTGTGGTATGACTGAAATGGTGGAGGGGTGATGCGGCAATATCATGCACAGCTGTTAAAACCCTTTCTTTCTGTACCTCACCTTAACTCCTTGCAGAAACAGAGCCTGGGGTTCTGTTGTTTTGCAGTATTTAAAAAAGTAAAATACAGGATTAGACCTCAACATTACTATAAAGAAATCTCTGAAAAACATCTTGTAGTCAACACACAGGAAACAATTTAAAATATAAACTTTGTAAGTACTATTTTAAAAAAAAAAACTTTAATTAAAACATTCTGGTGGCTAGATTTACTAGTACTCATTCTTTAAAATGTTGCACTGATGTTAGAAATTTAAATTTGAATCCATTGTTGAGCACAGCAATACATTACTATATGCTTAATTGACATAGTCCTGTCCAATCAATTCAGATTTCTCATCCTCATCTCATGAATAATCACAGTGTACAGTCATCTGGTTGCTTCCAAGCTTGGAAAAAACCCAGAACCATCTCAATTTTTTTGATCCTATTTGTCCAAGTATTGAAAACACCAAAGCCAGCATCAGTGTGCTAATTGTTTGGTCTGTAGTAACGGGTGAAAGCAAAACTTTTGTAGCCTCAGTGCTATCAGTGGTAGAAGGCACATCTTTAAGTCTTGTTCAGCTGTGGATCCTGGTACAAGTACAGGCATGGAAGATGAAATGATAGCACTTTCCACCTACATTTGTAACCATGCTGTCCTCCATAGAATTAGCTGACATGTCCAAAGTGCTGAGGTATTTTCTGCTGATCAACTGCCTCAGGTCTCCAGTAAATTTTCACATTATATTAAGTAATTGTTCTATCCAACTTCTGGATGCTTTTTGACCTGCTTAAGCTGTCCTGTCCTGCACTGCTATGGTGTAGAAATTCAGATTTTCTAGTCCACACCTGAAGTTCCCATCCTCTACTTTCCCATTCTTCGGACTGAGGAAATACAGGAAAAAGCCTGTGAATTACATGATCAATCTCAGTTTATTATCTTTACTTTTCCCCTGACTTTCGCTGGTATGCTTTCCATTATCTGTCTTAATCTCATGATTGAAAAATTATTAGCCTTCCTCAGAAGTTTTATTGACAGTCATTTAAAACTTCATTGTTCTTGAAAGAATGGATCAATATTTCACCTGTCTAATTCAGTCAGATTTGGAGTTTTCTGCTGAAACAGAGAAGCTTTACTTTTGGCTATGTCCTTCTCCTGTGCTTATGTCAAGTTTACTTTCAGCCTTTGACACCAAGATATTAGTTTGAAGCTACTCAGTTGTTTCCAATACTTACAAAACCAACCACAAACCAGAAACAGAATATTTACTAGTGTTAAATGGAATAAAATCATGCTGCTGAAGAGTATGAAGACCATAATCTGATTAAAATTCAGTTTGGTAGGCGTTATGCAGACCTAGTTTGCATAAAACCAGTTGTGTTGCTCTAAGACACTGCCTAAGTTCTCATTAAAGAGGCCGGATCCCAAGAGAGATGTGATGATTTGATTCCAGATGCAGTCTAGCCTGCCTCTATTCACTACTTATATAAAATTTCCAGGAAAAGAAATCTGATTTCAGGATTTCCAACATCTCAAAAGCATGTAGCAATGAATGCAGAAAAGAGAGGAGAGCGTAAAATGCACAGCATTTGTAGCAATACCTTTGCTAAGAAGCTCAGTGTACCCACTGATAACTCATCTCTGCTGACATTGTTGTCCAACAGCCTTGAGTCACACCTGGTCACACCTCATCCTATGTCCCACCAACCAACCTAAGCTTTTGGAAATGTCTGGAGTATAGAAGTGGGCTGAGAGGTAGAGAAGTGCCACAACGTAAGGTTTTGCTGGAAATGGCTTGGGGGAGGCAGCTCAGGTTTTACCTAGTGTACAGTGCAGGCTTCAGACAGTAAGAGTTTCATGCCCTGTGTAAAATAGGTTAAAGACAACATTAAAAAGACCAGCTTGAAAACAGGGGAATGATTTTGATTAAGTCCTCCCAGCAGGACTTGCTGTCTCTCCTGCTGCAAACTCTGTAAACAACATTTCTGACTCATTTTTCTTTATTACTAGGCTATACAACTTTACTTTTGTAATTGCCACAAAACTTTTGATTCCCTGTTAATCCTACACTATGGCACAAACACCCTTCATTGTCTGGAAAGGAAGGAACATGTCCCTGAGCTGCAGATGCCAAAATAAGAGGGTGAAAAGAGTTACGTTAAAAATGAGGACTCCCTGGATTTAGATTAGGCCTATTAGAAGTAGGCAGAGGATTTAAGTAACTCTCATAGGCAGCTTTTCTCCCTGGCAGTCCTCTGAAGCCATCTTAATAAAAGTTCAGGTCTGCCATTCTAATGGCTTTAAGATTAAGCAAAGCTCTGTGAAGCTCTCAGGTAGGCTGAGAAAGGGAAGGACTAAGAGTGAGGCTGGATATCCATCTGCTGAGAAAGGGAAGGACTAAGAGTGAGGCTGGATATCCATCTGCTTGGGAAAAAAAAAAAGAGAAGAAAGCCTGCCTCCTAGAAGGAGGTAAATTTCCTTCTATCCAGCCCTCACTTAGATGCTGGCAGTCAGCTGGACCATGTCCTGCCTCAGAATTTGGCCAAGTAGGAATATTTCCTGGAATTTCTGTTATAATCTTGAAACAAAGGTCAGTGTAAGAAAACAAGCTATGTATCTACCCTTTCTCCTCCAGAATTAAAGCTCCTTTGTTAGTTTTCAAGAACCTGACCATAGAAGATTTCCTTCCCTATCTTCAAAGTGTGGTTGTTTGGCACACAGTACTGGCTCCACGAGCTCTCCAGCTGACTAATCTCAAAGCAACCCTGTTAACTTAGTGTCTGACTACTGACTGAACCACAACAAACTGTGCCCCATATGAAGGACAAGCCATAAGAGACGAGAGGGAATTTTTGAGCTAACATTTTAAGCTGTCTTATTTTCCAAAGGAATTTTCATCTTTATAATATTCCAATTCTTGCCCCTCAGTTCAGGAAGGACAGGGAGCTGCTGGAGAGAGTCCAGCGTAGGGCTACAAAGATGATGAGGGGAGTGGAGCATCTCCCTTATGAGAAAAGGCTGAGGGAGCTGGGTCTCTTTAGCCTGGAGAAAAGGAGACTGAGGGGTGACCTCATCAATGTTTACAAATATGTAAAGGGTGAGTGTCAGGAAGATGGAATTAAGCTTTTTTCAGTGATGACCTTCTATGATTCTATGATTCTATGATTCTATGATTCTATGATTCTATGATTCTATGATTCTATGATTCTATGATTCTATGATTCTATGATTCTATGATTCTATGATTCTATGATTCTATGATTCTATGATTCTATGATTCTATGATTCTATGATTCTATGATTCTATGATTCTATGATTCTATGATTCTATGATTCTATGATTCTATGATTCTATGATTCTATGATTCTATGATTCTATGATTCTATGATTCTATGATTCTATGATTCTATGATTCTATGATTCTATGATTCTATGATTCTATGATTCTATGATTCTATGATTCTATGAATGGTATTTCATCTTCTGGCAGAGTCAACAGAAGCCTGTGCATTGGTACCAGAGCTTACAGGCTTTCAGTCAGCACCATATCAGCAGCTGGGACTAACTGCAAATGGCAAAAACTGCATCAAAACTAACACTGGAAATGAGAATGAGGCAGTGATGGAAATTGCCTCCTTTACCTGCCATCTGTGCATATGTACCTGCACCATCTGTGAGTGGAGCTTGCCTGTAATTTAAAGTGTAAACCCCATCACATTTTTCCATCAGGAGTCAGGGCTCCCCAGTGTACACTAATATGTAAAACACTTTGTTGGTGTAATGTCCAATTGTATGTGCACGTCAGCCCTCACTGAGGCTCACTAAGTCATTGTCAGGCAGATGTTGTTTTGCCAGGTGTGCTTTTGTAGAGCTTACAGCTGGATAACTTTCCTCCAGAGAGGATTTTTAAATTGAAGATGGGCAAACCTCACAAGGTTTTGAGGATCAATTAACTGTGTAAAAATCTGGATGCTTATTTGAAACAATTCAAGCCCCCTCAAAATAAGGGTATAGGCCTTATAGAATAAAAGCTTTTCCAAGCTCAGTTATAGGTATGACAAAAATTGTATTTTTTTTCCTGTCAACAACAACATATTAAAATTGTAAATTATTTTAAAACAGCTTTTTGCAAGGTACAAGGTTTTGCTTCAGTTTTGCATAAAGCTTCAGGTCAGTTTCATTTAAGCCAAATAGTTTGCCTAGTTCCTAGATTAAAACCCTCTGGACCATGTTGTGTTTGATTTGAACTAGGTGGAAAATCTCCCATTATTTTTAATTCAAAAGGGAGCTCTGAGCTATGGATCTTACAAAACATGTCTAATGCAAAAAAAAATATAATCCAGAAACTCTGCATAGAATTAAGGCTTGAACTTGTCTATGTATTTCAACAGGAGAAATAGGTCATTTCTACAAATACCAATGATTAAATAATCAGCTTTTCATTCTTTTGTGAGAGACAAGTAAATATATAGTTTGGGGTAGCTCAGCAAAATGCCTAACTTTTCTGCTGTAAAACATTAACCTAAGCAGAGAAAAAGCCAAGGTTTTGATAGATTATAACTGTTATTTGGGCAATTTGGAAGATTGGATTTTGTTTGTGGCAGAGTTATTTCCTTTTGCTTTTCCACAATCAAAGAAATATGATTGTGGTGGGTTGACAGACCTGATACAATGATCCTTCCTGTTTTATGTGGTAAATATTTTAGAGTACTTGATGGATTGTAAGGGACATTTTAGGATATCAGGTAATGACAGGACTAGGGGGAATGGGGAAAAGCTGGAAGTGGGCAGATTCAGGCTGGATGTGAGGAAGAAGTTCTTCCCCAGGAGAGTGGTGAGACCCTGGCATGGGTTGCCCAGGGAGGGGGTTGAGGCCCCATCCCTGGGGGTCTTTAAGGCCAGGCTGGAGGAGGCTCTGGGCAGCCTGATCTAGTGGGAGGTGTCCCTGCTCATGGCAGAGGGGTTGGAACTGGGGGATCCTTGTGGTCCCTTCCAACCCTGACAGATTCTGATCTGTTTTGGCAGAGGACTTAGTAGTGTTGGCTCAATGGTTGGACTTGATGATCTTAAAGGTCTCTTCCAACCTAAAGGATTCTATGATTCTATTCTATGATTTTTCCCAGACATTAACAATGGTTTGACCTGATGACTGGAATTGAGGGAATAATTACTAATGAATAATTAATTAAATAGGTATGGCTTAGTTCTTCACCTAAAAATATACCCCCAGAGGAAACAAAAAAAAAAGGTGATGGAATTTGATATCAAGGTTAATAGGAAGTTCTTTTCAAGTCAATGAAATTACTCATAATAATCCTCTCCAGTTATTAGTTATTTAAAATTCTATGTTGGTAACATCTGAAACTACCACTTCATGATTAATCATTCAAGAACTTTTAAAATTTTTAACATTTTTCTGTGATTTTTTTTTTCTGTAAACAAAAATAATTTTGTCTGGAAAAAGAGCTATTTATCAAAAGTATATGAGACTTTCACACAAAAATATTCTGACTTCCAGAATAACTTGTTGTGATATTACAGAAAATTTTTGCCTAATATTTTTTTAGAATGTAAATAAGTCAGTTGGATCCATAATAGAGAACCATAACTGGCTTGGTGAGAGTGAGTAAAAATGCAATGACTTCTACTGGACATAGTCATTAGAAGAAAAGAACCTGGAAACAAAACAAATGTCCAAATATGAATTGCACAGTCTATGTACTTTTGGCTATGTTTATAACTTTTCAGGAGGTCCTAAACAGACAATGCAGGACAATCTCTATTCTGCTACACAATTTCTCAAAAAGCAAATTATTACTTTACATTAACTTCTATTTACCATATTATCTGTATATAGATAACCAAGAACTTCAGATGACAGATATACTGCATTATGTATTTCATCATTCAGGACATTAATGCTGAAAGACGTATGAAATGTGTAAGACTCAATCAGAAAAGACTGAAAGGCTGTGAAAAAGACAGTTAAATCACAAGAATAACTCTGCTTTCAGAGGAGAATGTATGGCCAAAAGCATCTAGTGAACTGGATGGTCCTGAGGTCATGCTGAGCTCACCACTGACATGAATACCTCAAAGAGATGTAGTCACATTGGTCAGTCTTCAGCTAGTAAGGTGCTTTTATAGGTTCTGTTTGTACATTAATTAGCTTGCATTAATTCATGTACTGTTTATCCTAATGTTAGACTTCTGTTAAGCAGCCTGGAGAGATCTCCACAAGAATTTCAAAGGAGATTACTATTAATGCCTCACGCAGGTGTTTAACAGAAATATCTTTTCCTCTCCTGCATGTCACACTTCTAATTACTCTGCAAGGACTCTTCCTGTCTTGCAAAAGTTCTGTGCAAGAAAAAAGCATGATGTGGCTAAAGAGGGTGTTTTAGCAACTTATTTAACTTTAGTTAAATAAGCACAGAAACATCTAAGAACAACTCCTGAGCTAGTCAATGTTCCAAAGAAGTCTTTGTTGTCCAGAAAATTATTTGATAAGATTTGCTTACTTAATTAACAAATTGCTTTTCAACGGTTCATTGACAGTAAGCTCATGTCCAACAGTTTGCAAAACATGTAGAAAAACCATCAGGTGGCCAGGTCTGCATTGCAAAATTATAATAAATTCCAAACCAGGTGAGTATCAAATGGGTTTATGTTTCTTTGACAACACTGTGTGCAGCTGTGGTAATTCATGATTAATCAGATTTGAGGTTTGGGAGTACATTCAATAACCTACATATGATTCAGATATTTCACTACCCATATTGTTAACGTTATCTCACATTTTTTTTCTGTTATTCCAAGAAGCATCAGTACTGAACTGTAATGCTGGTGTTGGTGACATACTATAATTTTTTTAAGGTCAGTCTAATAGTGTTGTTTATAAAACTAAAAATGAGTTATAATTTTCTTTAGAATAAATACACTATAAGCAGCTGTGAGAAATGGATACTCATGTTCATAAAGAGGTCTAGATATTTTTCTAGGTCATGATCTTATTGGTTCTAATTTCTGCCTCCACAGGAAAATTTTACCACAAAAATAAGAGCATTCATGGAAAAATAGCTAACTAACACCACAGTTGTTATGATAGATCACAGACTGACAACTGTAGAAAAAACCATGCTTTTATTCTTCTACTGAAAAAAATGCACCAATTCTATTTGCTTCCTTTACATAATAAAATACTGTTTGTTCTTTTCAGAGCTAGCCTTTATTTTTAAATGAAAAATGAACATTAAGATAAGGCTATATTTTCAAACGTAAAAGGGTTTTCTTTATCTCACTTCCTGACACTCTCCTTTAGATGTCTTTTCTTTCAAAAAAAAAAAATCATTTGACCTTTTAAATGACTAGGAGTAAAGATAAAACACAACAGAGTCCTGTGATCAAATAATTTTCAGTTGTTCTATCTATACCTTAACATAGTAAGATGTAGAAAAATGCCATACGTAAACAACAAACTGACTTTGTCAATTATGTACAAAATACTCTGATGGGCACAGAAATCCTTGGTAAAACTGATTTGTAGAATTTTTGTCCTTGGAATTTTCACCTTTATAATATTATAAAAGCTATGGAAAACCTTGATCTTTTCTCAGAACGTTATGAAAAAAAAATCAAAGAAAACAAAACATGGGAACTGATCTCATTATCTTAGGAACTAGCTCAACCACAAATCAGTGTGCACCTGCTCAAATAATTATCTCTTTCTGGTATTTTCCATATTACTCTTTTACTGTGCAATGTAGGTAAATCAGCTATCTTTTAAGTAGACCTGATGGCAATTAAACTTGATGAATAGCTGCTGTGATTCCAAGGTATTAGTCTTTCCTCTTTCAACCTTGCTATTAATATGAATTTTCAACAGAACCACAATGTGGTAAAATGTCACGGGATCTGAAGACAGCCAGAAGATGTTTAAGAAGACAAAATGAGAGTAAAGGTCATAGATATCCTTTTAAAAAGTTGAATAAAAATGAATAGAGGGCCAAGAAGATCAGACAGAAGAGCTTCATCTTCTCTTTAGCCAGACTTGGGGGTTAGTCTTTGTCAAGCAGTGATAAAATGGATTAGATATGCTGGCGGTGTGGCCGAGATGATTCAGGTCTTCCTCTCGTGACAGATTCTTGGGATTTTTGCTACACACAATTTTTGTCCAGATAAATTTAATTTAAAAACACAGCCCTGCAATTCCATCATGCCAGACCTATACGACATGAAGTTGAAATGTGCTGCAATAAAGAGCACGGACCACGAGGGGTCTGAGCCCTCATTCTGCTGTGTGTTGTTCTCCACGTACACAACCTCCAAAGAAGTTTAAAGGAAACACCTTGACACTTGTGTGGATTTTTATTAACCATGCACTGTGAATTGATGGGGTGCTGGTGAAAAACAAACATAGGCAGAGAAAACATGAGGTCTGCTCCGCACAAGAGCTCTTTATTGACAGTTTATGACACAAGCTTGGAGTGGCCTGATATTGCTCCTATGACCTTCACCTCCCAAAACTTACAGGCATTTTGAGACTTTGTTCACACCGTGAGGGCCTGCCTGGCCTTGTCATTGAAGCTTTCTCTCCAGTGTTCTGAGAATTTGTAGTGAGCACTGGAGACAATTACAAGTGTTTTTGCCATCTCTTGACCTAAATTTCTACCAGCTTCACTTTTCTAAATCTATGTGCAGACCTAGCTCAGGATTGTGCCAAATTACACATGGCAGGTTAGTAATGGGGTCTACAGTAACTAAAACTTTGAGCCAGCACTCAAATTCCACACTCACAGTGGTCCAAACTCAAAACAATTTGCAAGAGAGGAAAAGACATAGTTAGTCTTTTTTTTGTTTATTTGTTTGTTTTTCACCAGGAGTATAAAGCTGCTAATTCTTATTTCTACAACTTTGAACTCCTTTGGTTTTCTGTTCTAAGTTACCTTGAAATAAAAAACTAAATTAAGCATGGTTAATCAGTTAAAAGCCTGTACACACACATTTTTCTGTAGAAGAAAAACAAGTACAGTTGGTTTTGTTACTGATGTATTAAATTTGTTCGTAAAAGTATCTCACTTGATCCCAGTACACCTTTCTATATGATGTTCTGTTAATTTTTTGTAGTAGCTTTCTTTTGATTTTTTTTTTTTATATCTGAAAAAAAATATTGAGAAAGAGCAAATGGAAAAAAGATTTTGGCTATATGCTATAAAGACAAGGCAAAATGTTACAGATCAAATGAAAATTAAGCTTGTGTACTGGTTTGGGGCGGGGGGTGGCT
>NW_008609096.1:0-11540 GCF_000691845.1 Merops nubicus
TTTAACATCTTTGTCAGGGACATGGACTTTTTCCAGCAAAGTTCTGTGCAGATTCCTGTTCCTTATCTTGTCCTTTAAGTAACTTAATGGTATTTTGTTGCAGTGCGCCTCCTGGAGACAGAGGTTTCTGTTGCCTCTTTGTCCCCAGACATGGGCACACATCCAGAATTTTCCACCTTTCCCAGGTTGTGGGTGGCTTAGCCACCACAAGACCAATCCCCTAACACCCATTGGACCCCCTGACCCCAAGGCCACATGCTCTTTCACTTCTCCCCTGGGGTGGGTGCTGTTTCAGTGCCTGCCTCAGATGTTTTTTGTTTGTTATTTTCATGTTATTAAAACCTTTTATTTTGGAAGAAAGCGATCGTTGCCCATCCCTCCTTTACTCGCCACTGTCCTCCTCTTTGCTGAAGACCACCCTGGAGGTACTAATGGGGTCCCACTGGGGGTGTTTTCTTCCCGGGCAAAACCAGCAGGTTTAAAACCCTCTGCGAAATATATTTTTGATTAGTAATAGTATTCCCGATAAACTGCTAAACTGAAAATGTCAATGAGATGCTTTATTTTATTTTCTGTGAATTCTTTATCCTCTATAAATCTCAAAACTGATTTAATTTTCTGACAACTAATTTATAATTTCTTATCTTCTTGTACTTCGATGTATGTATTGTTTCTGTATAGAAGGTAACCTTAACTGCAATTTTTCTGGTGGAGAGTTTTTCATTTCATTTTTATTAGTTTCCTTAATATTTCATCAGCTCAAATTAATGCCTTTCTGGACGTATCTTGAGTATATCTCACTTGGAATTTTTTTCCAGATGTTTTCCTTCAAATTTCAGCCAGTTCCCCTGTTCTCATATTGCAGCCTTTGGAATATGAAAAGAAACAGTGTACTTAAAATAGTCCTGACATGTGCATCATCTCTGCCCTTCAAAGAGCTGTGGAAGTTCCCTCTTTTATGGCTCTGATGCTACCATGACTAGTGTGTGTTCTGAACCAAAAGAGTGCAATGAAGCAAACACACGAGCGGAGATCTGAATGAATGTCTAGCACCTGATATCTATTCTATTGTCTGTTCTCACTCCCATTCATATCTGTTTATGAATAGTCATACTAGTCACAACTCTAGTTTCTGACAGAGCAAGCAATTCTACTTTGTGAATCATATTAATACATTTTTGCTTTTTCCATGCTGTAATCATCCTGTTGTTTTGTTTTGTTTTTAAATTACCCTTTAAGCAAGTCCTTTTTATCCTGTTCCTGTGAAAAATTCTTGAAATTATAACCAAAAAAAAAAAGAAAGCAAAGAGTGATTTGCCTATTTTAAAAAAAAAAAAAAAAAAAGTGTTAACATAAGACTGCGGGGAAAATTATTAGTCTTCAATTAATAAATATTGAATTTACCTCACCTAGACCCAGAGAAAATTTAAAGTTTGTCATCTATTTTTAATCTGAAAACCAAATTTGTAGATGCTTTTTGGTTACCAAGTTAATCTGGTAAATGTTTTTACAAACAAAAGATAAAAACAATTTACACATTCCTCTGTACCATGTTACCCTCTTTAATTTCTCCAGGATTTTCTTTTCTAAATAAAGCCATCATAGAGTATTTTGGAAGGTTTTATTTTGTTTTTAAGTGCACAGAATTACTTTGAATGAGACATTTAATCAAATGTTTCAGAGCTATTCCCTTTGCAAATAAGATCTATTTCAAACTTCATAGTCTTTATTTATACTGCTTTATAAAAAGTTTGCTTCTCTTTTCTCCTTCCTACTTTTCATGAAGAATTGAATATTACCACCATGCTGTATTACGGTCA
Source organism: Merops nubicus (assembly GCF_000691845.1). Classification (NCBI taxonomy): domain Eukaryota; kingdom Metazoa; phylum Chordata; class Aves; order Coraciiformes; family Meropidae; genus Merops; species Merops nubicus. Next base: position 1,821 of record NW_008609096.1, read on the forward strand.
ACTATAAAGTTGATGAGCTCAAGTGCAGGCACATTTCATAGTGGAGCCGGGGATCGTGGCAGAAGGAGTTCTTGAGCCAAGGAAACCCCAGGGGAGCACAGAGACCCCTCCAGGAGCTAACAACTCTCACAAGAGAGGGGATAATGAAGTCTGGTTGGGGCCAGGGGTAAAAGCAGCCACCCCCAAGTCCCACAGCAGGCAGCCAGAGTGTAGCACAGCAGGGTGTGCAGGGAGGATGTTCCTGAGAAGGAGGAACATACCACTGGACAAGTGGAAAGGTTTGAAATGTACATAACTCATCAGCCAAGCACCATTCTGTAATCATCTACACAGGCCAAGGGCAGTCATCCTACCTGACTCTCAAGGCAGAATGGTGGGCATCCATCTGAGAGCAAAGGCTGTAGCTCCAGCTGAGAGGGTCTGCAACATCTATCCCAGTGGTGGCTGATGCCTCCATACAGACGGAGCTGCTTCAGGATGAGGCTGCTGTGCAGACTGTCTTTTCCTAGTTGCAGTGGTTGTTATATGGGGAGCAGGCCAGTCTGTGTTGCTCAGCTCCAGCACCTCCCCTGATGTAACTGGTCTTTTCTTTTCAGTCCACTGACTTTTATCCACCACTGTTGTTTCACATGCGCACCAGTGATGGAGCTAGGAGCAGTCAGTATCAAGGATTACAAAGCCTTGAGAATGTCAATAAGTGACTCTGGAGCACACGTAGTTTTTTCATCAATCTTCCTGGTTGAAGAGAAGGGGTTTGAAAGGGACATACTGGTTATGGGACTGGTGCCATAGCCAATGGTTCAGCTACTTAGACCAGAAGACTCACTTTGAACAAACTGGCCTACTAGGGACTGATAGGATCCATCTCTCAGAGAAGGAGAAGAGCATCTTCAGTCATTTGTTCAGCAAGCTGATGAATGGGACATTAAACTAAAGCTGCTGAGGGAGGGCAACCTCAATCCATCCCAGTCCTACCAGTTTAATGCCAGTGGCAGCAATAGATGCCCAGAGCCTGGAGAAGGAATCACAGTTCATGGCACAAAGGAATTCCAGCCACTCCAGTCAGTAAGTCTTCATCAGGGCCCACCTGATGAAGGTCCCACCTTAAATGCCTCTATGCAAATCCATATAGCACGGGAAATAAACTAGAAGAGTTGGAGATGTGTGTATGCCTGCACGGCTATGATGTTATTAGCATCATGGTATTGCTCCTACAGCTGGAGTGTTTTGATGGAAGGATATGGGCTTTTTAGGGAGGACAGGCTGGGGAGATGAGGAAGATGGAGGATGGGAGTGTCAGCCTCTGAGTCAATGACCGGTTGGAGTGCATGGAGCTTTGCCTGTGGATGGGTGAGTAGTCAACTGAGAGCTTATGGGTCAGGATTAAAGGGAAGGCAGGGACAGGTGACATTAGAGAAGGGGTGTCTCATGAAGTTCAACAAGGTCAAATGCAAGGTCCTGTATCTGGGTTGAGGAAACCCCAAGCACAAATTCAGGCTGGGCAGTGAGTGGATTGAGAGAAGCACCCAGGAAAGGACTTGGGAGTTTCAGTGGATGAAAAACCGAATAACAACCAACATGTGCTTACAGCCCAGAAAGCAAATCGCATAATGGGCTGCATCAGATAAGGGAGGTGATTCTTCCCCTCTACTCTACTCTTTTAAGACCCCACCTGGAGTACTGTGTTCTACTCTAGGAACCTCAGCGTAAGACAGATATGGACCTGCTTCAGTGGGTTCAGAGGAGAGACACAAAGGTGATCAGAGGGCTGGAGCATCTCCCCTATGAGAGCAGACTCAGAGCGCTGGAGTTGTTCAGCCTAGAGAACAGAAGGCTCCAGGGAGACCTTACAGTGACCTTCCAGTACTTAAAGGGGGCCTATAGAAAAATGAGGAGGGACTCTTTGTCAGGGAATGTAGTGATAAAACAAGGTGAAATTATTTTAAACTGAAAGAGGGTAGACTTGGATTAGATATTAGGAATAAATTCTTGACTGTGAAGGTGGTGAGATAGGAACAGATTGCCCAGAGAAGTTGTGTATGCCCTATCACTGAAAATGTTTATGCCAGGGTGGCTGGGGCTTTGAGCAACCTGATCTAGAGGAAAACGTCCCTGCCCAAGGCTGGGGAGTTGTACCTAGGTACGGAACTTCAAGGTCCCTTCCAAGCCAAACCATTCTATGATTCTATAATGACCTGTTAGTATTTTTCCAATTAGGTAGCACAGTGATTAGATGTGAATTCCCTTTTATTATTTATATCTACCATTTGAGCTTTAGTAGATGCCCTTAGTATATTTACACTTGAAAATATTAATCACAGGAAATAAAACAGTGTTACATTATAAAGTCTGTTAATTCTTCTCTGGTACCCTTAATGTTATTCTTCCTTAATCCCACAATTTCTATCCTCAGTAATTTCTTTTTATTTTAAAGCTCTGTGAAAAGCAGACCTCCTAATCTGTTCCAAATGTCAGATGAAGAATGACGATGCTTTCCATACTGAGGGACTGAAATTGAAAATAACCTTCAAACAGCTTCCTGTACACAGCACCTCATGGGAATGCAAGCTTAAAAAAAACCCACCTTTGAACAAAATTGGTATAATACCTGAGGAAAGAACATGACCGCAAACAGTTTAGGATGGGATTTTCACTAACTGTCTTCAGTTGTCCAGTAGTGCTGATTTTGAAATCCATGATGCAGTTTCACTGACTCCAACAGAAATATTCAAGACAAGGTACTGCTGAATATTTGATAAATAAAGATTTTTGTAACAGTGGCACCTTCAGATACTCAGATAGTGAATGAATAGGTAGTGCACAGCTCCCAGGACAATTTTAATGATTTATCTGTGGAAAATATAATTGCAGAGGAAGAAACCTCCTTCTTTCACTGTTGAAATTCCAAGTGTGGACCACACAGGTTGTATTACAGTTACTCAATTTTGCAAAAGAGAATTTAATTGTGAAATATGCCAGAGAGTAAAAAAAAAAGGTCTAAAGCATTTAGCTAAAAGCAAGTGGCCATAAATATTTGGAGAACTGTTTATCTGGAGTTGAGCTAAAAAGTTGTCTTCCTATATTTTCCCCCTGTGAAAGTGTCAAACTGTACATAGATATCTTCTGTGATAACAAGCAGATTAGCTTTTTCTTTTTCTTCTGATCATCTTCTCAATCTATAAACACTATCTTATCTTTATTTATCTTAAACAAGTTCTTGCCATCTGAGGAATTACTATTCCTTAATCTTTGTGAAAAAAGAATCAGTTACATCTTTTCAATAGATGAACTACCATAGTTCTGACAATTATAAATCTCCACGCTATGCACTGATCTACCACAGTCTATGTATCATTACTGATCATGTCACATAAGATGCACAAGTTTTCCTACAGATTTCCATAAATAGCAGATGAAGGTGAAAATATTAATAACTCTGGACCACAAAAGTGCAACGGGCAGAGCAGAAAAAGGAATTCTGTCTGATGGACTGCTGCTTAACAGCAGGAAACAAGTACTTCTTTCAGAAGAAAGACATAATGCTAAAGCAGAGATCCTACTGCACAAAAGCAGAATATACAGGGGCTGCCAGAAGCACTGGAAGAGTTTTTAGACTTGGAAAAAAGAGGAGCATAACAGAGATAGTTGAAATTTTGCAGAACAAGGAAGCTAGCTTGTCTATATTGTGGTATGTCTATATTATTTTAAGCCATCTTTCTGAAATGAAACAATGAAAATCTTGGGTGCTTTGCTAGAGTCCTGTGATGGTGCTTGTGTGCTAGCATATGGCACCTTAAAATGACATCCTGGATACTATAACAATACCAGAAGTAATACTGCTATTATTTTCAAATTAAATCTAGTGTTATTGCCTTCATTTTTCCAATTTAGTAGTATTTATTGGCAGATACAAGCTTCTAAATATGGAGCAGTCTGTATCCCTCTGATGAGCCCAGCAGCTGGCTGGGACTGTGTCACATTCTGCTTTGTTTGCTTTGGCTACAAACCAGATTACCTACTTGAAAAGAACTGTACAACAAGCTTTTTTTAATCCCAGGTTCTCTCTCAAAAGCAACAGCAATAAAAAGTCTCAGCAGAACTACCAGAAGTTGGACTGGTCCCAGAGAAATTAAAGCAAAGATAGAGCTATTCCAGACATATTAATAAAAAAAAGAAATAAAAAATGAAGCCTCATGTAGGAAGGGAATTCTTAAGTACCAATTACGTTTTCTCACAGAATAACTTTCAATATCTTAGATTTACCACAACACTTGAGATACTACAAGACAGCCAACGGTCTTGTCCTCATCATATGCATCATACAGTAGAAAATGATCACAAATGATCACTGGTAACAGCTAAAAATATCATTTTCTTCTACCAACCAATTTGTATTTTACAATTGGGTTTTGGCTCATTTCTTTCAATGCTTTTGCCACTGATATCTCAAAATCTTAGTAAATTCTAGCCTCAAGGAACTCCTGAAGCTCTCACTTTACCTACCAAAACATGATACATTTCAGAAGTATCTGGGCATTTCACAGATCCAGCACATACTCAGTACAAGAGTTCCAAGTCTCAAAGAACTTACGTTCAAAGTTTTTGATCAAGGACAACTAAAGATTAAATTGATCAAAATGACAAAGAAAGCACCTAGAAGACTGAAATGAATTGAAATATTCTCATTCACACACTAATGCATGTAGAAAATTCTTTGCCTCAAAATTTGAAGGAAGAAGATCATAGGCAGTTTAATGATGTAAGTTTGTAATGGAGTTCAGAAAAGTGAAAGGTGATTAATTGGTTCTTGAATAGCAGAGAAGGACTATTTCAGTCATGTCTGAATTCTAATAATTTCCCACCTTGAGATGTGTTGTTTCTACACCACAATATTTGCTATTAATATTTGGATATTTAATTTTGAAATCGTATAAATCATGAACTAAGTAATATGTACACATAACATGTGTTAGTGTGATGATTATATTTTGCAAGAAGCGTAATTCTAAAAAATCTTAATCTGTCACTTTCATGTTAATCCTGCCTTTCTACATTTTCTAAAACTAGTAATAAAAACCTGTTGCCATTTTTATTAAAATTATACTAGTTTTACTATGAGAATGAACTCTTAACTAAAAATTTCAGCCTTCTTCGTGAGTCTTGTTCATTTTTTTTTTTCCCATTTTAAGTTTCAAAAGGCTGCTTCACCCCCATTCCCCAAGGCAAAAATAAAATTGGTTAGTCTGAGAAATTGTGTAAGACTAATTCAAATTTCAATCATGAGTTGACCCCAATACCACTGACAGCTGAAATTAAAAAAACTCTAAGTCCTGTTCAATAAAAAGTTAGATAAAGAAAGATCAGTTTTCATAACCTGTGAGTCCCTGTGGTCTGAAAACGGACTGGGGCACAATTTCCCAACCGTGACAAAATGTGGTTATGCCAACACAGAAAGTTTTGCACAAAGCAGCCATAATACTTCATCCTGAGCAAAGCTTTGTACTAAATCACGATGGTTTGCAAAGTAAAACAGGAAGTATGTATTGGACTAGACATTTCCTATGGTATTGAGTCCTTCTTGATCTGACTGATGTGCACTTCAGGACTGCCCTGAACAGCAACAGTAATCAGTGAGGAACATACTGGCTGTCCATACATTTATTCAGTGTCCTTACCACAACATCCACTGACAAGGTGATCAATGCCTGTGAGCACAGAAACACTGTAGCAAGGCCACATAATCAGCAAACCATGTTTATGTGGACTTTGATTGATAAGCACTGGCTTACTAAGAGGAAGAAGGAAAATGAGAAGACTGCAGAATCTAACACATAGTAATGCATACCTCATAGACGTATTTTCTGCACAGATTTGCTAATTCTCTTCCTTTTTTAGAACACAAGCATAACTAAAATTACCTTCAGTCAGGTTAAGTTTGCCTCAGGATATCTAAGCTCACTTATTAATAACTGATTATAGAACTAAGGATAAATACAGTAAAATATAATTTATCTAACTTGGGCCTTATGAAATTTATTTGTTTCTCACTGTCCTGGAATTAAGAATGAGAGAGTTTATGCATGTTTTCCACAGAACACTTTTTTCACTTTTAGGATGTATGCTTTGAGTTAAATACTACAGCTTTTGTGTCAGTGTCTTGGGAACTGAGCTGAATACACACCACTTCTTTTCTGTTTTCCTCCAGAAATATATGCTGAGGAACAGATGTCCTGGTTTGGGGTAGAACAGAGCAACAGTTTACCCCATGTTGTAGCAAAATCAATTGGCAGGCCATGCTGTTAAAGGTCCAGATTGCTGCAATTGCTTAGTGTCAAAGTTTTCTGACATTTTATCTCATTGACAACTGGACGATAAACTGTAAAATCAACTTCAATTGCATGGGACAGTTTTGGTTGTACTCACACTCTTTGGGTACTCAAATGAATTTGTGCTGGGGTTTAAAACATCCCCAAGATACAGAGTTGTTTTAAACTAATTAAGACATTCCACAGCATTACTAGAAGGAAAACTGGAATTTATTAATTCTAAAATGAATAAAGTCATCCATCAGAAACTGTGGACAATCAAATAAACATTTTCTAAAATGAAAGCCATGAACTGTTTTCCTGTTTTTTCTCCAGTGATTGCATATCCTGCCCCACTGCACACTGGTGTTTTATTACTAAGAGATTAATTCCCTTTATATCACCCCAGTTTTCATCTCTTTCATTTACCTTGTAAATAAATTTTGGGCATCTGTAAACTATTGCCATCTCAAAAAAAGAAAAATCCTTTCTGCAAGTAAATCACAGAAACTTTTCCATTTAAAAAAGATCAGTCTCTTGGTACAACTAAAGGTGATTGCAATCCATTCTTGAAGAGTTATTTTAAACTGATGAAATAATGAAAAAAAATCATGTAGTAGTAGATGCAGTCCTACAACAAACAGGCTTCCCTCAGACTTGATATAACTGAGCACAAGTATCTGATGCTAAGGTATTGCAAAATAACACTTGTCAAATTACTGCTATGCTTCCAAACCAGATACCATGTACTATTACTCAGCGAGCTCTATTTGGACAATGTTCAGCAAGTCCACTGATCTTAAGTGGCTGCAGTTTAATTTCACAGCTGCCAATTGCTCTAATATCCATTCACAACAATATCTCCTGACTCACATCACACAATATATTCTGAGGACAGTTTATAAGGTCTCTGAAAATATCTGGAATTACATGGAATTTCAAATTGTGCATAAATTGGAATAAGATTTCAAAAATGCAGAGTTTTGTCGTATAAATACACAAAGGAAGTGTTTCCTGTGATTTCCTGTTTAATTACTTGCAAAAACATCTAGGCTTTGAATAGATTTATCTGAGCTGGAAAAATACTGTACTGTGACTAATAAGGTACATGGCTATTAAATCTCATTTACATCCACATATCCTTATTCCCAGAACTAATATAGTTACCAGTTTTCACTTTTTTTGTACAATTAAAAATGGCATAGAATGTAATATTTCTCATCTGATATAAGCAGCAATATGAATTACGTTTTTTCCAATGTTTATAACAGACAATTTCACAAATAACTTTGGTGGAAACTTGATTTGCACCTTTTTTGGCATTGATATCTACTATCACTTATGTGAGACTAGGAGTGACCTAAATTCTATGTACTGGCTTTACTATTTCACTGCAATGGTGAGACAAAGTGGAGGCGTGTACTAATGATACTGAATTCTTTAACACCCTTAGGGAGACGCCAGAGGCTACGTTTCAAATGTAATGGAAACTAAGGTGATAGACTTGCATTTGCAAGTTTGATTTCTAGACCATCAACATTAGAAGTTGGAAGAACTTAGACTACTCTCTTGCCGAACTGTGGAGCATTCTAAATAAATTATTCATCACCCTAACCACAAAAGACAATGGTGGGGGAAGGGTAGGGGAGAAGCTGGAAAGCAAAGAAGTCCAGCTTCATGCAAAAGAGAGAGTATCAGAGACTTATGGCTTACTTCACTGTGTCTTATCAGGATCCTGGGCAGGAAAGTTACATAGGTCCATTGAAAAATGCTATTCAGGACCTCACATAATCAGCCGTTTTCTCAGTAATTTGTAGGTACTACCTGGACGGTATGACCATATCCACAAAGTCCTAGACTTCGGCCAGGCAATGAAAGACTGGAGACTATCCTTACAGACTAACCCTTGCAAGAGGGACTCAGCAGTCCAGGCACAACAATCTCCTACTACATCAAAGCAAATGCTGCACTAATGCTTACATGGAAAAGATGAAGTATAATTTCTTTTCCTCCTTTCTCTTGTTCTTTCCCTTACTGTGACTATATTTGGACCAATTTTCACTTCTTTTCCACAAATTACAGCTGGATACCACACATGCCAAAGGTTACAGAGTGTGGCTCCACAAATAATACAAATATATTAAGCCAATTTCTTCATTAATATTTGCTGTTTTCTGTTTTGTCTTTCATTAAAGAATAAATGTACAACTTCACCAACATTCAAATACTGGGAAGCTACATAAAACAGAAGTACACATTCACAGAAAGATATGGTTGTCAGCAAATACATTAAACAAACAGAGATGGAACTCAAACCTTGATAATAAGTAGTCATCACAATATACCTTTATTTCTGTTAATGTCAGTAGTGTTACATCAGTTTTCACTGGCTGGTGTCATATTCATAGCAATTTCACAGAATGTTACTTAAATCTCATCTTCTTCACTAAATCAAAAGGAAATGAGTACTCAATATAAAATATGAAGAGACTCCACAAAGGATTCTGGCTAATTTATTACCCTAGCACATATTCTTTGGTCAGCTACAACCAGATGATTTTCTTTGTGTGCCAGCATAATTTTAATTTTCTTTTATGTGTATTCTTCTTCACTCTGACATTTATGACAAATGATCAATTTTCATTTGACCTTACATTAAAATCGAACACTTAGCTTAGGGTTCTAGAAATAAAAAGATCATCTTTAATGACTGTACATGAAACACTTTGTTTCATTTGTTTGGTTTTTGTTTGTTTGCTTGTTTGCTTTTGTTTGTTTGTTTGTTTTGTGTGGGTTTTTTTGTTTGTTTGTGTGTTTGTTTTTTTTGTTTTTCACCCCCTTCAGTAATGCTCTCACATTCAGTCTATGTGAATACAGGCGTTAACAGACTGGCGCTGCTGAGAGCTGCCAGCTAAATTTCTTTCTTAGCATTAGTCATCTGAGGTGACTGTCCCCACATATGTGAGGCTTCAAAAGACCTGAAAACAATGTAACATCACCTGACTATCTATTGTGATTTTATTTTCCCAAAGCAAGGCAATCTGGGTATTTGTAGCTTTAATGACGGTCATTTTAGGAAGTGATGATTGCTTTATAAAGACAAGTGACTGAGCAGTAGTAAAGAACTCTGATTGTGTCCTTATATAGAGAGATGAATGGTAAAACTGCAGCATCAGAGTTAAAGAGGAGACATGTTTTTGTGATGTTTTGGAATTGTTTACCCTTTCCCCACCCTTAAAGCCACAAATAAACTTATTTCATTGCGCTAGCTAGAAGAAACCAAATCATCCAAACCAATAGTTGCTCTACAAATGCACAGATAACACATCTCCTTAACCAAAGATTGTACCACTTCAGACCAGAAGCACAAATAAATAAAGGAAAACATATATATTATATATAGTATATAAATTAA
>NW_008609097.1:0-20612 GCF_000691845.1 Merops nubicus
AATGCACTGCAAGAGCCTTTTTGACTGGACTTGCCTAGATCAGAACCTTTGCCCCTGTGGTTACACGCCCAGTAACCCCAGCCCCAGAGCTCTTTCCCACCCCAGTGTGCCGGCAACGTATCAATATTTGTCACTTGTTTACGGGTGAGGAGGTGGCACTTCAGGAGACACTAGGCCTCCTGCATTTAACAGGCTTAAGCTAGAGGAATCACTTCTGTGCCAAGTCCTTTCCTCGTGTACCACTTGATGGCACACTTGCATTAGCACACTGCAGGCTGAAGGCAGCACAAATCAACAAACAAATCCTGTCCAAAGTTGTTCCACTTAATTTGTTTTGCATCATGAATGTACCTGTTTAATTGATTAAAGGAATCTAACGCTGTAGAATTGAATAGGAATGAGGAGGGAACGCAAAATAATTACACCAAAAAAGTATTTTGCAGTTTTAACCCCAGGTATTGCCTGGATAATTCACGTCTTTCTCATTCCTTCAGTAAATTAGGTAAGAAATTTGCCTTTACCTTACTAAACTTTTTCTTCCAAGATTTTCCATGCCCAGTATTTTCTTTCTGTCTATCAGAAGACTTGTAGCGGATTTATCACACGTGTTGCTAGACTGCAAGTGAAAATTAACTCACGTCCTCCGATTAACAAAATTATGGTCCAACTTTTTATCAAAGAAACATTCTCCAGTGGGCTATATGAGGTTAATAAACAAGTATGAAGTATTATCACATATGCCACTTACCTCCAGATGGTTACAAATATGTCAAGGAATGCTGCATGTGGTTACAAGCCAGTTAGAAACAACTTGCTGATCTGTTGGATTTTATGACTTCATGAAGAATGCACTAAACCATTTCTTAGCTCTTTATATGCAGAATCTTAATGACAAATGTAAACAACTAGGATCTGAAGTTAAAATATTTCAGAGTGGGAGCCTCACAAATACGTGTCATGTGTAGGGAGCACCTGAGAGGTTTTGAAGCATACGCTGTCCTGACTTCCTCCATCACCCACTAAATTGCATTGGCAGTGATAATTGCAGCTGCAGGAAAAATAACTGCTAAACAACGACACCAGTAAAGCCCTACAGCCTTTCTCAGCTATATTAAGTGGAAATTTAGTCCTTGAGTACTACTTCCGAAACTGGCTGAGCTGAATAAGAGCAAGTGCCCTGGTGGGTTGGAGGCTAGTTTAGGGTAGGAGAAAAACTGCTCACTTTGCTCTGTGACCACCCTCCGTATGCCCCCATCCAAAACGTCAGTGGCCACCTCTGCCCTGTATCTGATGCTGGCATGAGAATAAAAGCAACAGGTCGCAAGCTGACTACTCTAAGGGAGGCCGTGTGAGCTGGTGGATTTAGGGGAGGGCTGCTGTCATCTGTAGCCATCATTTCTCTTCCAGTTTTGCATCAGCAGCTTGTGCTTCCACCATTATTCATCTGTCTCTGCCTCAACCTCCTGATCTTTAAAGGCTATTTTGGTGCTGTTGCTATGTCCTTTCTAACTCCTTTATTTCTACACTTTCTACTTATCCCAGTACAGTAGCTGTTGTTTGGTGGTTTGTTTTAATCAACACCATCTGCAAACATCTTGCATTTGTTAACGGGTCGTACAAACTTTAGTCTTAGAAAAACAGAACTTTTCATCTCTGTACTTCCCTGTGTGAAGGAGAACTGGAGTCGTTTTTGGTAACACAGAAAATATCGTTACACTGATTTGATGTAAACTATCCAAAATTAAAAAATGAAGCAAACAAGAAGTCTTTGTCGTAATACGCAGTGAATCCAGGATATTTTCTTCAAATGATATCTAATAGAGCATTTACGTAAGCCTTCACAAAGGAAGGGAACTCCACCCTAATTAACATTATTTGGGAATTAGATGGGAATGAAAGGACAGGTTTTTATGGGAGAGAACAGCCTGCAAATTGATGCAACCTTTTAACCTCTTTCTGTAGTGCTTAGAAACAATAACCCAATAAAGTAGAATGCTTTTTTGCCAACCCTTACATAAGTAGCTCTTCAAGAAGTGCTGTCTCAAAGATTCTGAGCACAGATTTCTATATCAAAATTCTTCACAGTGCCTAGAAAGACTACATAAAACTCTGGAAAGCAGCTAGACACAGCACATGGCTGTGAGCTAAGAAAACTGGGTGCTTTCTTCATCAAACTTTGTCTTCCATTCAAGGCTTGCTACTGAATTGAATGTGTGCAGTTGTCTCCCCTAAGGTGACCAAGCTCTTCAGTCCTGACAAGACTGTAGACAGCCTTGAGTAGTCAGTGCTTGAGTCTAGCCTGAAGTTTCCCTTCTCCCTTTCATCATCATTTCTTGTGCCAGTTCCCCACTGCTTTTGGTGTATTTTGAGCAGCACTTAACCCCAGAGCTCTGTGACAGGCGCTTTATCAGTGTAACAAAGCATCTCTGGTCTTGTGGGAAACAGAAGTCATCATCTGTCTGGAAGCGGCCAAGACTTACTACAGGTTGTCATGTAGAGTCAGGGGCTGAGAAGAGAGAACTTGTCAGCTTCACCTCGATAAGCCCATGAGTGTGAAAGACATGCCACATGCAATTTCCATTACAGAGATCACCAGGAATCCATGAGAAATACAAGTGAGTGGAAGGAGTCAGGCATGCAGAAAATTATTCAGACCAGAAACCTTGGGCAGTTCCAGGTGTGCCTGCTTTCCAGAGGACTGATTCTCAGAATAGTCTTACGAGATCATCCATTACAAAGTACATCAGGTTAGCAAGATAAGATTTTCAGACTATCATCTTTTTTGCTTTAGGGGAAATAATAGATGAAGGTTAAATTCTCTCATAGCAGGAAAGCAGTTTTAGTATCATCCAAAAATGCTTTAGTGCTTTTCTGCTTAGTTAGGACCAGCTTCCTGGTTCACTTAAGAGCAGCATACTACATCCTCCCCGTCTTTCCCCGACACTGGCAACATCACCTGCAGATGCAAGCATCCTCTCCCTCTGTGCTGGAGGAGGGATATGGACTGTTGGTGGAGATGGCTTTTAAAGGCTGAAAACCTTACAATGAGAGATGAGAAACAAGGATCCTCTTCTTAAGCAGCATCTCAAATTCTGTAGCTGCACGAGCCACTCACAGCAGAGGAACTGGGATGTGCCGTGCTGCTGTGCAGGATGATCCCATCCAGGAGCTGACTGCAACCTGGCCATGGAGAGCTGGACACCTACCACTCCTTCTCCTCCCTCTGAAGCACAGCCATGAATAATGATCTACACTAAATATTTGCACTGTGGTACCATTGCCAAGCAGTAGCTGATGTCATATCCTTGAATTTAGGGTTTATCAGACGAGAAGTTGTGATTTAAGGCTCATCTTCCTGAAGCTGGCTGTTTGGTGTCAGCTGGGGGAGATGCAAAAAGCCAAGCAACTCAAATGCGTTTGTGTTTGGTTTTCAAGCACCAACCTGGTTTTAAAAGCTAATTTCAGTTAAAGAAAGAAACAAGCTTTTGTTCCTTGCATTCACCCCCCCACACAAAAAACTTCTGTACCTGGAAGATGGTAACAGCACAGCATATTGGTACAAGTTAAATATACTGTTCCACTTAGGAAAAATAATGCCCTTCTGAAAACTGCAATTAGTTGAATAAGTGATGTAATAGGCACATAAGATCTTTCAGACCAGTGTTAGCCCCACACAAAGTGTTTGTTCATCAATACGGCCCTAAAATAGCATCACAGCAAAAGTTCAACATCCCGATTTCAAGAACTAAAGTCAGATAATGGTTACTTTCACACAACAAGTAGAAGCAAAGCCTGCTTGTGTCAATCAGTATGAAAATGTTATTTAATTCAGCGCAACAGAAATCAATTTTTCTCCTAGGATCTAAAATACCAGAAATTAAGCCGAGTGTGTGATATTTAATTATTTGCACAACTTCACCTGGGAAAAGCACAGTTTATGTCTTTGTTTTTTATAGCTCCTTTCTGCTCTGTGTTACTGCTTAGAAGAAGGAGGCTTACAAAGCTTCACAGTGGCACTAAAATCTTACTCCAATTCAGATTTTCTTTTGGCAGCCAGGAGATGGAATCAATGCTCCACCAGATCCATCAGGACACCTCTGTGTCGCCAAAATAAGCTCAAGAAGAGGAAGAGCACAAAACCAGAGGGGCTTAAACCTTTCCAAAACCCCTTTTTCCATTAGTTGCCTTTCCTAGAGAAGTAGCACCACAAACTGCACAAGACTCTCAAACAGTTATCTGTTCCCCCCCAAATATATCTGTCCAAGTCTTTTTTAGTGTCAGTGGCTTCTCTTAAAGCCCCTGCTCTGCCACCTTGCAGTCCAGGGGCACCCAGGTCCCTCAGGTTGGGCTAGGAGCCCTCACAAGGCAACCCAAGGCTCTCTGCTGCTGCAGGCAAACTAAAGGTCCCGTGCCCTCATGTCCCTCTGCCCCACACGTTCCCCAGCTGCGTTTTCTGGGCTCTCTGGCCACAAAGTCCTCTGCAAGGAGCATGAAGTTACCAACACCAGCACAAGTCTTAGTGCCTGGGCAAGCCCCCACCCCAAGGGGTGCTCAGCCAGTCGAACCAGTCACCAGTGCCCAGGGCACTTACCTGGGAGGCAGGAGGCTGGCAGCAGGGTGCTGGAACAACAGGGCTGCTCCACTGAGGAGGACAAACCAGGAGGCACAGGTTACCACAGCAATTTTGAGAGTGCAAAGCAGTACGAGCAGAGCAGAGTTGGTGACAATAACAAGCACCAGCAACAGGCCAGTGACCATCATATAAACATGCAAGGATGAAGAAAGTCCCAGAGCAAGCTAGGAGATCTGACAAGAAAGTAGGATAGAGGTTGGAAGCACCAGGAAAAGTTGATGAGAGAAATTAGAGTCTATTAGCACCTTCACACCCAGCCAGCTGGCTGTCCTTCTCAGGCTAGCTTGGGTCAAGGACTTTTCACTGCTGCGTGAGCCACAGTAGACATTTTGGTTTCTGAAATTCAGACTGCATTTCCTCAGTTAGAAGAGTTTTTCCTTGTAATAAATATTTTCATCAGGCTTCTGTCTTCCTTATCTCCTCACTCGGTTCTTGCCCTCATGCCCTCACCTTTCCTGAAAGGTGTGTCCATCCTGCATGCACCCCTCCCCAGCATGCAGCATGGTCTGCCTGCTGGAGACCATGATGTCCTGTGCCTGCCCAGCACTGTAGCCCTGATGGCCCTGAACTGCAGCAGGAAAACCTCTGCCATAGCACTAAGTTCAGGGGATGGGACAGCCCTGTGGGGTGCAGAGCATCCCTTGCATCTGTCAAGGTCCATCAGCATCTGCTTGCTAAATGGGTCTTGGCTAAATGAGGCTGGTCTCTCAGGGCCAACTGAGCACCCACGCTGCTGGAGAAATGCAAAAGCCCCACCGTTTCTTGCTCTGAAAATAGACCTGTACCTATTTTGATTGCTGCCTGAGTGAAGGACGTTGTAAGTGTGCTCTATTTGCAGGGCATTTCACCAGCTGTGCTTCCCCTGTGGCGATTCTGCCCCCCTGGGTGGCAAAGGACACCTCTGTGGCATGGAGAAAGTCACTTGGGGTTCTCCATCTCCTTCTAGATTAAAGGTTATTCTATTTGGAGCGGGGATATTTTGGAGATGCTTCCTTGCTGGCCATTTCTCTCGTAACAGTTTTATTAATAAATGTGTGTGTTGACAGATGCCCAGCTGTGTGTGCTGGGGGATTATCACATCCCCCTGGGAGCTGGCACAGACCTCCACACGCTGCCTGTGCCTGGCAGGGCTGCAGCTCGGTCCCTGCGGGTAGAGTAAGAGAAGTCTGGTTTGTCTCTGTAGATAAAACAAGGTGGAAAGCAGCTGAGCCACTGGGCAGGCATTAGTTTATGCAAGTGCTAAGATAGGCTGAGTCCTTCCACCCTTATCCACAGCTCCCAATTTGTCTTTGTGCACTTACTGGCTGCTCTGGTTCCCCACCCGCTGCTCATCAGCCCCCCCCCATTTGCCAGCACTATATATACCATGGCTCTAAGGTTTCAGAGGGCTTGGAAACCAAGTGCCATGGTGGCACCAAGATGGGGATGCTTACAGAGCCCCAGAAAGGAGAGCTAGGGGGGCAGTCAGAGCCAGCAGGTGCCTGGTGAATGCACCCAAAGCAGCCACCACCCCCCAAAGCTGTGAGCCACGCCCCAGGCAGAGCGAGGGCTGGGTGCCGGGGCTGCCGGGATGGCAGGAAGCAAAGGGAGGTTTGGTCAGCGCTGCACAGAGCGTGGTGTCCTCCCCACTGCCTCCAGCAGGCCAAGAACAGAAGACATCAGATGCCAAGGAGTAGGTTTTAGCTCCCGTGGAGCCTCCCCATTACAGCTGGCATGGCTGAGTAACACTCGAAAAACCCAAGAGGCAAACAGTGGTAGGGGCTGTTTATCTTTTTATTATAAATTTAGTATGAATGACCAATGGAAAAGTCACAATGGAGTACCAAGAACATTTTATCAAAATTTTAGCAGCATTTAAACAGTAACAGATTCCCAACCTCCTCAGGACACCCCTTGCCCTTTGCCTCCCACTTACAAAACAGTAACCTTCACTTAGATGTGCTTTCCAAAGCCATGTAGGGGACTTAGCCAGCCACTTCACAGAATCGTTTGGGTTGGAAAAGACCTTTAAGATCAATTCCAACCGTTAACCCAACTCTACCAAGTCCACTGCTAAACCATGTCCCTAAGCACCACACCTACACAACTTTCAAACACATCCAGGGATGGTGATTCAACCACTTCCCTGGGCAGCCTCTTCCAGTGCTTTACAACCCTTTCAGTGAATAATTTTTTCCTAATACCCAACCTAAGCTTCCCCTGGTGCAACTTAGAGCCGTAAATTCCCCCCGTGAGCTGCCATGAAAAAGTCTCATCCCAAATGCTGTTTACCACACAACCTCCATCCATGCAGGGCCAGGTTCCCAACCTCTCCTTGCACTCGGCAGCATGGTGGGAGGCTTGCAGGGTGTGGATGGGATGAGACTCACCAGGGGGGACCCAGCATCTGCTCCCATCCTGGCTGTGCTCCCTATGCCAGCCTCTGCACAAGTCAGCACTCCCACAGGCACCCACACTTTCAACCACAAAACCAGGGCTAAGCCCGTTTCCCACACGCTGCTGCCCTTCGCTTCTGTGCGTGGGGGTGCCGTGCACTCCAAGGTCCCCCTCCTGTACCTGAGAGAGTGGCTGGATGGACAGAAAAAGGAGAGACTGATGGTCCATTCTCCCACTGGAACTGGTAGCAGGGCAACTGGGAGCTGAGACTTGAAGGGGAAAGGTAGAAGGTGAGCAGTGAAATACTTCAACCCACACAATGAAGTCGGTTATCTACCAGCTAATACGGAGAACCGTGGTCTGCCTACTAAGTAAGGAGAGCTAAATTATTGTGTGCTTCTTTGCTCTTTTTCTTAAGTTACATTAAGACACGAACAGTACTATCCCAGCCTCGCTGGGGGGAGCTCGGTGAAAACAATGCTGAAGTAGAGGTGGGGAAACACAACACACGCCCACACGTGTAGACAACAACATAATATTGGCACGCTATTCCCCTGCGTCTTTGGTACTTCCTAAACTTTCTTATCCAAAATATATAAGGGAAATGCACCATTTAAAAGTTACTGTTGTAAGTATTTACACAGCCATAACCATCACGCTATGATACACAAAGGTCAATGTGATATGAACAAAGTTATTTTATGAAAAGCACTTCTGCACATTTATTTTGTTCCAGTATCTTAATAGCTTTAAAAAAAATCACGTTATGCAGTCCTGTACCTCGCTTCTTCTTATATCAAATGGACAAGAAACATTTCCTAATCCATACTCTTCTTCGAAAGATTAAAAAATTGCCACCAAAATGATACACTATGTACAAATTTTACTAAATATTAAATTCTAGGCAATTATTTTTCACCCCACTGATAATATAACTTAGGTATTGTTACCTACTATATGCATATATATTTCTTTAATATATAAGAAATGGCACCACATCACCATGTCACCAATATGACACATTGTTATGTACAGTAGATAAGAAGTTAGCTATGGAAGATGGATCCTCTCCGACCGGTTCTTTCACGGGAACGCTTCTCCCCTCGGCAGCCTGGCGGCCGCCTCCCCCTTCCCCAGCAGAGGAGGCCCTTCAGATGTAAGGCAGGATCCCGTAGGTCAGCAGGGCCATCACCCCGGCGCTGAACAAGCCGGCCACCGGCACAGTCACAAACCAGGCCAGGAAGATGTTGCGGAAGAGGCGCCAGTCCACGGCCTTCTTGGAGCGGATCCAGCCGACGGCCACCACGGAGCCGACCTTGGGAGCGTGGGGAAGAGAGGGAGACAAGATATGAGGGGCACGTCCAAGCGCCCCAACGCGCCCACGGCCACACCAATGCCAGTCAGCTGATACCAAGTGATGCTCTGAGATAAAGGAGCCCCTGACGAGGATGAGGATGATGTCTCTGTTCTGGTGGGGTGGCAGGAGGGCAACAGTTCCAGGGTGCTTTAACCTTTATTCTTCATCGATCTCCTGTTTTTCATGGGTCTTGGGGTCAGTCAAAGGAGAATAAATATGCTCACGGGTTTTTCTCTAGCTAGCTCCTGGATCAGCCATGACCTCCACCTGCCCAGCACCTGACTTGGTCTGTAGGCGAGCAGGCAAGCGTCCACTGAGCCTGCCCAGACTGCAGTCTAAATAATGAAAACACTGAGAAAGCTGTTTTTAAGGCTCTGCCAGGGGGTGTGGATGGGGTTGGGATAGCTTGTACAGTTCCTGTCCCACATGCCTGTCCTCTTGCTAGTTTGGCATGTCCTGCCTGTTCACCCAGCAGCTGCTGGACCTCTGGAGCTTACAGCCTGGCATATGGAGCTGACTCCAAACAGCACCCACCTACTTCAGTGCTGTGGGCTATAAACAGGACAGCAATGGCAACATAGGCAGCTGAGCCCATCCTCTAACAGTGATGTTAACTTGGCAGGGACAGACAGACAGGACAAGGTTAGACCCAGTGCAGCTACCCTACATCAAACTCATCACTCCAAGCCCTCCAAGGAAAACCAGCCCTTCTGGACCAGCCAGCCAAGCAAAGCATCCAGAGCTAAAGAGATAAAATCCTCCCTGAAGTCAAAGACATCAGCCTGGTGCTATGTGGCACACAAACTGCACGGCCATCAAGAGATCTGGCTTCAGGTGGGGAATGGATAAATCTCCAAAATATCCTTTGAAGGCACTGCGACCAGGGCAGCTGGGGAAGTCAGCGTTTCTGAAAACAAAACACACTGCAGCATGGGCAAAGCTACAGCCTTCTCTTTCTTCAAATCTATTTTCAGTTAATAAGTTTGAGTATAAACCCAGCATATTATTTTTTTAAGAACTGGATTGAGAAAAACATTTCCAGTGAAAAATGATACAAAAATTTCAGAAATTCTGCATTTTCTTTCTGCCCTGGAAGTGGCTCTCCATGCCGTTAACAAAAACGTGTAAATCCGTGCAAATCTATTCAAAGCACATGGTAAAGCAGCAAGAAATGTGGAAGGAACATCCTGTTTAGAAGGAAAGGAAACTCCAAAACACAACTGGGCTTGTGCTCCCTGAAATGCCATCCCTGCCTCACCTTCCCTGCTTGTTTTCTTAATGGGAGTCATCAGTCCTTGCCCACAGGTTAGAAGATGGGCTGCTCCCCATGTGCAGAGCCAGGAGGATGAAAAATGCTGGGAGGACAGAGAACCAGGGAGACATAGGATGGGGATGGTGAATCTGCATTTTCTGTTAACATCTATCTAACTTCTAAATTTGCTTAACATTTCTTTCAGGAGAAAAGAATTACTTGTGGAAGACTGTAACTCTAGGGAAGTAAGACTCTCAAAAGTGCCTGTGATAGAACAAGGGAAAACTAAACTTGGTATTCTAGGACTGAAAAGGCCTCAGTCGAAAGCTTGATCCAACAAGGAATTATCTGTTAGATAATATTTAATCTGAATACTCCTTAAGTGGACAACAGGATATTCTGTGTTTAGGAGGTGTAAGTGTATTTAGGAGGTGGCCAGCTAAGAGGAACCCCACACTTCTGACTACATCAAAGCACTGGCTCGAGGAAACAGCATCTGATTTTTCAGCAGCTCAGCTGTTAGGCTCTGCTTTGCATTTTGCATGTCTTTAGCATCCATCTGTCATGCTTGCAGCAAGAAGCCTGCGCTCTACGTACGATAATCTCCAAGTCCTTCCTGGAATTTAAAAGGTATCAGCAATGATGGCATTGGTAATCTGTTTTAAATATTATTAAAGTTTAGTTTATTAATAGTGATTCTGATGGACTAGAGGTTAGGAGAGTAGCTAAAACTTTGGTGTAGGGACACTACACCGTCTGCAGAATTTGGGATGGTATCTACTTTGAGATCGGTTTGAAACCAGTGCAGTTTGCCTTCAGTATGCTCTGCTTAAAGCATTACAGAACTGCTTTTGGCTCTCTTGTTCCTGTGCAATGGCATATCATAATAACACACTGAACATGAAAATTCCATCATAGCAACACAGACAGTATTTTTCAAAACCCCAAAATCATAATGGCAAAATGGAGGTGACAGTATGACCTCGGCAAAATTGCTTTTGCAGAGAAAAACTCATGGCAAGGACGAAAGTGCAGTTCAGGCTCTCAGCAGGCACCGAGCATGGAAAAGCTGCTGGGCTGTAGATTTAGGACAGGCCTACTGTTGGGTGGTAGCTACCTGATGTAGACCAAAGCCTCTGATTCAGGACCAAATGCAACTTCTGATCTGAGAGGGCTTGATGAATCTTTCTCAGAAGCTAATGCTTTCCTTCCCGCTACCAATCTCCAGCTCTACATCTACAACTGCTCCAAGACCCAAAAACTGCTGCTCAGAGCTTTCCTTCATACATGGTCTTTGTTTTTCATTACAGTCTATTGTTTCACCTCAAAAGGGTCTCCCTCCACCTCAGGTGTTTCACACTGCTCCTTCTTTGCCATTGGTTTATGTAGTTGCTACACGTTCAGTTGACTGACATCCCTTCTGCAGGGCTCCCACTTTAGCAAATGCTGTTTTGCTATGAAGCAAATGTTGGGGAATAGAACGATTCCCCCTCCCTGATGCTGGAGGCTTAGCACTAGGCTTACCTTGGACACATTTTCTTTTGAATTTCTAAGGCAAAATATTTTTTCTGTTGATTTTTAAGGTACTGCTGTCTCAACAGCTGAGAGCACTTGCAGGGAGGCATTTTCCCATGGACTAAATGATATGTGATAGTTCTTTTATCCCTTCACCAGGCTCTCGAAGAAAATGAGGAATACATCTGTTACAAGTGTCTACTTTGTCTTGTGTTGATTACTTAGGATCTTTCAACTTAGGATCTCATCTTGCTGAAAGTATGGAGTCATTTATAATGTGACATCCTGGAACAGTCTAGTCCTATTGCAAAGAGTATCTTCCCATTACAAATGATCTATCTAACGAGATACAGCATACTACGGGGAGCAGACACAGACTAACAACATTAACTGCTTTTATGGAAGTATTTTTTGAAAGGAATTATTTTGCTCTGCAGTTAGAAAAGACTGAGGTCCTCTAACTGCATTGAGTCAATGAATACCTCCTAATGCTGCCCTCTCATTAGTTTATGGCTTAAAAAATCTATTTTTTTTTTTTAATTCAGTCTATTTGTCTGCTCCAAAGTGTAGTTCCTCTTCTACCACATTTGTCTAGAAGTGCTTCATGCACGCAACTGGGATAATCAAAGCTGTATTATTCTCCCTGGCAAACTCTTCATCACATGTTTGATATATCAGCTTAAAGGGAGGTGGTTTCAAGCTAGCATTTTCAGAACTGGATCATGTTGTTATTATTTCTCCCCTCCCTGCTTGATTCTGAGGAACCAGAGTTCGGCCAACACCAGGAAATCTGAGCAGCCTTTCAGAGCAGCTCAGTCTTGGCTGCTTCTGAAAGAGCTCTGCAGCAGAAGAAAGAAAGGATTTTGCAAGAGAGGAAGGCTTTCTGAAGAAATGGTTTTCACTAGAAAAAGGCCAATTGAACCAACTTGGGTCATTTTGCAGGATGTGTGGATTTCATTGACTCTTTCACTGGAAACCAGGTCAATGTCACAGGCAAGGATGCCCGGCTTCTTGCCAGCCCACCTGCTGTGCTGTGTGGAGTAGTCAGACCCAAAACCCTGCCTGCTCCATCCCCAGCCAGAGCTGGAAGGGCTCCAAGATCCCCAGGGTGCAGGAGCAAATCCTACAGGATCTGGCTCTTGTAGGTCTTGGTGGTATCTCCCAAAGCAGAGGGGCTTTGCCACTCTGGGCTCTTTGATTTTGGAGGGGCTTCCCCATGGCCTGTCAGAAGGTCAGGCACACAGACAGACTTGCGTGCCCAAGAGCCTGGGATCCCACGGGGAAGCAAAAGAAGGAAAGATGGGCCATTTGACTCAGGAATTTCCTGGGGAACAAAATTCCAAATTCCCACTATGTTCTTCCAGCAGTGTAAATGTCCACATGCTCCCTGTTGCCTACAAGCAATATAAATGTCTCCTCACACAGACTATCATATGAAACAATAACAATTCTGCTCATTACCCAGACTATATCTATACCTCAAACTGTTTTGTTTTTTTTAAAAAAAAAAGCTGACAACCTTGTTCAAAGAACTAATTACAAGGGCCAGATTGTCTATTCTAATGCACAAAAGTGAGGACGAGTCAGTTTAAAAGAAGATAGACATTAAAATATTAGCTGAATGATGTAGCAATGTTTTTCATACGGATGGCTCTAAAAAACACGTAACTGGGATCACACAAACTACAAGTCTACATTATTTGACTATGTCTATATTAGTTTAATACGATCATGTACAGGAGAAAGAGGTTCCAGACTTTTGTGCAATGACTTCTAACACTCGCTCTGCTTAACCATTCTGGCTTTAAAAGCAGTCCTTGTTATTTTGTGACTGCTGTCCGCACAGCGCATCGCATAGTGAAGGCAATCTGTAGCCATTGGTATCTCTCCTATTTTGTTATGGTTTGTCCTAGTGATGTGATTTACTGACGTGATCACTGCAAACTCCAATACCTTGCAATGGGTGGAGCTTATTGGAATACCCACATTTGAGGCTACAAGTACCGTTAGCGCACACATTACTTCAATGCAAAATCCACTGTGAAGAAATAAAAAAAAAAATAAAAAAAAGACAGATGGAAAACCTGTAGTAAAAGAGTTATATGCAGGAAATCCCATGCCATGCACTTATCAAAAAAGTGAAGTATACATGATGAGTGGTGCGCAGCCTCTGAACAAGGGAGAAACGCTACCCGGCCAGGTTCAAATGGCACCGTCGGAGGAAACCAGGTTCTTGCTTTAAAACTGGGGTGTGTTTTTGTAAACGCTGCTTTTCTTTAACCACAGCTGTGGAGTTCACACTGTGCTCAACTGCAGCGACTTCGCTGTAATAATTCCACCGCATTTTTTGGAAGCCTGATTATTTCCCAGTGTCGCTGACACGACTGAGAGGTGCCGACACACCTCCACCCAACCGCCCTCCACGAGCAGCTGTTTTCCCCTCGCCGTGCCATTATCTGCTGGCTTGAGCGGCACAATTTTAAGACGAACAGTCCAGACTGCCTTGACTGCAGTCACTGGGCAAAGGCATACCTTGCAGTGTGTAGTACTGACAGGAAGTCCAACATTGGAAGCTACCACAACTGTGAACGCCGAAGCCAACTCAATAGTGAATCCACTGCGGGAAGCATAAGAGAACACTTCACAATCACTCTTTGCATCAGCTCGGACTGATACCATGCAGCGTGCCAAAGTCTTACCCGTTTCTTCTTCCAACTCTTTTATCTCCGACTGATTTTTGTCATAGGAATAAGTTAAGAGAACAAGGAAGGGCTGAATAATGGGAACGACACAGGCTAGTCATCTGTAGTAACCCGGCTGCACAGCTCATTGTGTCAGGGACTTCTACTACTCTACACTGCAGGGAATCATGCCTAATTAGTAATTTGGTTAAGCACCAGCAGAGGTCGAGTATGCAGTAAGGACATAAATTACTGTAATAAATGCACGTGGTTTTAGTAATCTGAAGCGCACTGGGAAAGCCACTGTAATCTTGCCATTTCCAAATGCACTTTCTACCACGTTAATTAGGTCGTTAGCAGAAGACCACGTAGACCTCTATGCCTCAGAGGCATTCAGTATTAGTTAACAGGGTTATCTTTTTTCCTTTCTCTCCTTCTTTTTCTCATTCTTTCTTTTTCTCCTTTTCGTTTTTTTGCTTTCATTGTTTAGAAAGACAGAGAAGTTGAAGCCACGTTATCATTAAAATCAAAGCACAGCAAATCCAGCGAACTGCATTACAAACAAAATATTGGAGCAGCAATTTCTCAGACTGTTTCACACACAAAGTTCCGTAATGACAACTGTGCACCTACCTTGATGGTGTGATTGGAGTGAGGTCTTTACCCATGGTCTGGATAACTCTTCTGCCCCAGACCCAGAGACCCACACAGATCCCAACACCTCCATAGAACAGCAGCCAGACAGGAGTTGACGCTTCTTGCATGACACCACCTTGCTCATAGATAAGCCAGAGCGCAACAAGGGGACCGATTGCATTGCTGGAGAAAGAGAAACACAACGCCCGAGTGATAAAAATGCAGACAGTTGCCTTGAAAGAAGTCTCTTATTTTCTGTGTGAGTTTTCTTCATCGTGTGTGCAGCATTGTTCTGACTTGATCCTATAGGCAGCACCCCTTCTTGCTGGGAAAAGCTGCGGCAGGGGATTCTTATCATGTTGCTTTTTCAATTGTCACATCATCACTGATAACTATAGCAAATGCTGAAAGGAATTTCTCTTTTACAAACCATTTCCTGAAATGTCAGAGTCAGTAATACACCATTATGTCTGCTTTAGGACAAAATCTAGTATTTTCAGTACTGCGCTGAAATTATCTTAAAATTTACCAGTTCAAGAGATCTGCACCTTTAAAATTCATGTACTATATTGACTCTTTTTGTCAAAGGGGGAAATGAAAAACATTACCATCTCAGACAAGAAGATAAGGATATGATCTAGTCTGACAATCTGTTTGGAGATATGATCAGAAAGCAGCTTGGAAGGTGACTGATTTAGACCTCTTCAAACAAGTTGTAGAGCTAGTTGGACTGGATCAGAGAGGACTCACTGGTGATAGAGAGCTGGTGTAAGCCCTTTTTGCTACCCTGCTGCTGCTATCTAGAAAACAAGTCAGCAACACTGAAGTTCCCACTCCTAATGCAGGTCACCCAATATTGGTGGCTGAAGTCTCTAGTGCCTGGAATGAGATTTCTGACTCTGTTTAGTTTAAAAATCATCAGGTTTCTAGACATGAGAGTTAGAAGAAAAATGTGAACCTGGTATCCAGTTATTTTAGAGGCTTAAATACTAAAAAGCAGATAAGAACTTAGACAATCTCTTCTTTTTTTTTTTTTTTTTTTTTTTTTGGTAGCTCTTTTGCTAAACTGAGTAGCTGCTTGCCCTACTGAGCAGCATTTATCCACAACCAAAAAAAGCCTATGAAGTGAGGCAGCGCTGCTCTTGTGTCTAAATATCACGAGAAGAGCAGAGCAAACCTGTCCAGTGTCATTCAAAAAGTCTGAAAACCACCAGGAAGCTCCCCTCTTTGTAAACTGATAAGGAGAACGGGTCATGGTGAGCACTGCAGGCAGGACTGATAGCTATGCTCTCCCACCAGCCAGGACCAGCTAAATTTAGCTCCTGGTCTTGCTCCAAAGCACACAGATGGAATAAGGGCCAGTTTTAACGTCAAGTGTTGTGCAAACCAAGCCACTGTAACCAACAGTTAATAATTTACTGGAATCCCATCTTTACCAGATACAAGGTGTAAGGGGCTGAGCACTAATCACCAACAGACAAGGGTCCTCAGCTTTGCAAAGCGTGGCACATCTAAGCAACACAAGACCCTCCTTCTTTCTTCTGGTCCTTGAGACAACTCAAGCTCTGAACCCTGGGAAGTGGTCCTGGAATAAAGGAGCCAGGAAGGAATTTTCCCTTGTAAACACACACAATAATGTGCAAGCTGCAAGACAAATTAAATTACTTTAAAATGCTCTTTGATGTCAAAAGAAATGAATAATTCTTATGGATTTTGAGAAAGATGCTGAAAAAGTGAGCTAACATGGATAATAAAATCCAGTGGTTTCAAAGACACTGGGTGGTACAATGAAGAATTAAATATACTTTCAATAAAGAGTGATTTCCACTAGCAAGAATACTTTAAAATTCTGGTCTGATACTGTGCCCAAGTATGCGTTTGTTTTGCTGGTTTTGAGTGAGTGAAATGGACAGTATGCTCAAAGTCCTTACTGCCTAAATGCAAGAATTATTTCACCTTCATGGAAGATGAGATTCTCGATCGAAGCATTTATAATGTTTTTAAGTCAACCTGCAGGTTCTTTGCCAGTGTTTTCAGGTATGGATTAAATTACTTGCACATTTAAAAGCCTTACTGCACACAGAAAAAGAAAGGTAATTCACTGTACCTTCAAATGATGGATGCAGAATGGTGGATAAAGGCAACTAAAATATGGACCAGATGAATAAAGGGAAAACTGATCCTATTTTCTTATGATGCTCTATGACATGGGGAAAACCTCCCTGTTGAAAATAACAGGTACAATTGGAACGAGTCCAGGCACTGATTCCTGACTGTTCTGAAGAGATTATGGATGGATATTTGTCAGTCCCAATGTAAACGGGAAGAGAGAAAAAGCTTCAAAAACTACAGCAGCAAACTACGTTCTTTTGTACCAAAATCCAGTTTTAATTATTTGCAAATGCTACACCTCTGTGAATCAACTCAGCTTAATCCTCAAAGAAAAGGTAATTTTCTTATTTGTGGCAATGGAAGGCAAGGCAAAACTCTGCTGCCTTATGCTCAGCCTCGGAGGATCTGAATGCTGCCCAGCAGGTCAGAAGAGATGACAGTGATGCCCACAGAGGCAGCACTTCTGGTACCTTTCCTGTAGGAAAGGAAAGCAGAGGAACATTGGATCCATGTATGCTAGGAAAAGCAAAAAAGCTAATTAAGTGCATTTGTGGGTACCTGCACCACTGGTTATCTGTACCAGAGAAACATTGCTCCTCTCGCTGTAAATCATGCTCAATGTGACTCAAACGTTCATCTCCGAGGGACAATGGCATCTCCCAGCCTGAATCCCTGCAAGCAGCTACCAAAAGTCAGCACACTGGCAGTGGGGTGCAGCTGCTGGCTCCACTCTACCATTGTCACAGCTCTTCAGAGGGCTTCTACAGCTTCTGCGTTTGTTCGGTAGGTCCAGCCCCAGGGGCTTATGGTACCAGAGCTTCCCATGGCAATGCAGAACAGCTCTAGAGGAAGCTGTTAGGCCTGCCCCACCACAAAACTGCCAGGGGCTCACAATGAGTGAACTGGAAAGACTAGGCTCTCGGTACTGCCTGTGTCAGCTTCGAGACACTACCACGAGCATGTGCAACCAACCACACTTGGGACTAGGAAGAGTCCATTGGCAGAAGGAAACCAATCCCAACAGGAGAGTAAGAGAGAAACAACACATTAAAGAACCAAAGCACGTTGTTCGGTAAGAGACTCTGCTTTGAGACCTTCTGTGGCTAATGGATGTCTCCTGCAGCTGAGTGACTAAGCAGATGAACCACAAGGACGCTGGCTAGACCGGGATGTGGTTTCCACAATATTTTCCATTGGTTCTCTCTCATTTGACTCAAGACATGACTAGCAGGAAAGCAGACCTCAAATCTTCCATGCATTTGGCTAAGACTCATTTCACAACTTTATTTTCAATGAGTTATTTTCTCTTACTCTCCCACGCAGCTCTTCTAATTACATTAACTAACTCTCCTTTCTGCTGGAGCTCCAAGTCTTATTCATGGTAGTTTAGAGGGAGAAGAAAAAAAGCCTGAGATGGTCATCCAGGGGTTCTGAACCCCATCTGCATCCACATGTACAAC
This sequence comes from Merops nubicus, assembly GCF_000691845.1. Taxonomy (NCBI): domain Eukaryota; kingdom Metazoa; phylum Chordata; class Aves; order Coraciiformes; family Meropidae; genus Merops; species Merops nubicus. The sequence goes on from NW_008609097.1 coordinate 18,023, forward strand.
TGCCTTTAGGTTCCTATGCAACTGAAGTGCTTTTGAGGATGTTACTGTATTATTTAAACTATCTGGTTTAAAAACCAAGGTACTACTCCTGTCATGGTATTTCTTTCGTTTTCCTAATGCATTTTTCCACCGAGCACAAGAGGACAGCCACTGTGAGATAATTTTAGGATGAGTTTATAAACATTATGGGATAAGAAGCCTAACTCCTGAGTCTAGCCACCATGAAGTGCATTCTCCACGTCCAGTGTTTCTCACCACCTCTGCTGAGCTCCACCACCCCCAGTTACTCGCAGAGCACAGGACTTGGCAGGAGGGGTGGTGCGTAGGGGCTGCTTGCCTTCCCTGGAGGCGTGCCACAGGATCAAATGCCACCTCCAGCCATGATCCTGCTTCCAGACACGTGTCACCGGGGTTCAGCGAAGCGCTGCCCGGTGTTTCTGAAGCGCCGTCTGACCCTCACGGTGCTTTCTTGACTAACGTGAATTGGCACAACTTCTCTTTTTCTGCTCCCTTGTGCCAGTGGAGAATCTGTCCCACACCATTTATAAAGCTGTTGCAAAAGATAGCATTTGACAGCGAATCTGAGCTATAAATAGCGCTGGCTTCTCCTCTGCCCTGTGAGACAGATAGCATTAAAGACAACCCCCTGCACCGTGCAGCTATCACGCGACAGGCTTAGAAATGAACTTTCCTATGCACTCACACACAAGCAAAGATTTTTTTTGGTACCTTTGGGTAACAAGCCCAGGCCCTTGGACTGGATGAAGTTTTCGTTTTCTGGAGGAACTTTTTTTTGGTAAAAATTAAGGAGTTTTTTTTCAGTAATGGAAGAATGGCATCAGCCGACTGCTCTCTTGCCAAATCCCATCAAACTTGTCATAATATTTCATGAACTAGCAACACTGCTGTTACCTCACTACGTCTTATTTGAAGGGAGTAGTGAGTTGCTCAAAAAGAAAAACTAATTGTTATAGAATGCTATGCTCTGAGTAAGCTTTGTGTTGTAATCCATGATCTACAGACTACTTGATGACCATGCTTTGGATTCTCTGCTACCTGAAAAAGCAGATTGTGTTTTAGCCACTTTTTCTAGTTGAATGGAAGAAGCTTGACACACACATTATCACTGATTAAAACTGAATGATGAAGAAAATAACCATCTGAGGAATCTATATTAAGCCTCCAGTATTACAAATGTAATTACAAAACCCCCAGTCATTTGACTGTTTCCCAAACTAGGATTTCACAAATGAACTTTCCACTGAGAAAATCAGTGGGATGATATTTTTCAACATGCTGCAGTTATGCTTGGAGACATCACCCAGTTGTGTAAGGGTGCAAGGAGGATATGCCTGTCTCTACCAACAGGAAAACAGTATGTTCCAGTCTTCACAGATCTGGGATTATCGAGAGAGTTTTATCCTAGTTCCAACAATCAGACAGTTTCGAAACAGGGTGTATACCACAGCACGATGGAAGTGTGTCACAGCTATGCCTTGAGAAGTGCAAACTTTGGGTGTCTTAAAGAGTCAGGGAGGCTGCACAGTCCTTACTGCAGCCCATCGCCACGTACTGTTAAGGCTGGCCCTGAAACTCCAACTCCCTGGCCCCTGGAGGGTTGGGTCCATCCTCCTGCTCACCCACCAGCATCAGCCTTCCCCTGGCAAGCCTGGTGGTGGCCCCTGAGCACTGCAGGATGGAGAGAGATCCCTGCACCCACTGGAGCTCCCCAGAGTCTTGTTGCTCTTCTCTGGCTTGCCCGCGTGGCACAGAAAAGATGGTGCTGCCTGCACAGTTAAGGACGCGAGGGAAGATTGGTATCTACGTGGGACAAGGGCTGCACTTGCAGGATGGATTGCTATTGAAAAGGGAAGAAATCAGATTTCAGGCTGCTGTCAGTAATCGTAATGGACAGATTAGCTTCCTAAATATTCTAAGTGATCTTGACTGCAGCTCTCAGGGAGGAAATAAGAAATACTCGCTTTGTAATCCAGCCTTATTATAGCTCCTTTAGACTCCTTATTAAGCCAGGAGACTGAATCCCACTAAGCTCTCTCTGTGCAGTGAGATAGTGACAATGTTCTGGTCCTTCCCTCCTTCAGTCCCACTGCATTTACTTGAGGAAGAGAGGAAAAGGTGGGTCCCACCACTGTTAGTGTGCTCTGACCTAAAACTCCAGTGAAGCCTGTAGGGAGGTGAAAAGACAAGTTTCCTCTCTCTGTGCTTTGGGCAAGCAGGTATTTCCTAGTTTCACTTACATTGCTTTCCTTTTACAATGAATTCCCTATCTGATAGGAGCTCAGTTTCCCCAGAACCACTGAGAGAATGTGTAGAAATATATAAAAAACACTAAACATTCTTACTATAGCTCTAAATTAATTTTAAATCCTGTCTTCAGGAATGTATCCTATATAGTTTGGATAAAAAAAGAGCCATCCTTTGTCAAGCTGGTGCCATAAATCTGTATGGCATTACCTGCAGACTCTTAACATGAATGACCCCTTTTTCCTATAACATCTAAGTACGAATACGCAAGGGTAGTCCTTAGGTCCTCCACATGAAATTTAATTAGTCAAACAATTCATGCAGC
>NW_008609097.1:20643-20916 GCF_000691845.1 Merops nubicus
GAATGCAGCAAAAGGGAGATCCCACACACAATCACGAAATGTCTGCAAGCAGGTTTCTCCTTCCTACAGCATGTAGCTGCTAACCCCCGGTCCTGCCTGCACCCTGGTGCACACAGATGGGGGGTGGCATGGTCTGCAGTCACCCTGTGCACTCTGTCCGCCACTACAGTGACAAACCACCTTCCTCCATGGCTGGAGTCCATGAGCCCAGGGTAGATGCCTGCTCACAGAAGCCAGGGCACACGGCTCCTTCTGCCATCCCTGGGGTTTGTC
>NW_008609097.1:20960-21501 GCF_000691845.1 Merops nubicus
GGCTACCATTTTATAGGAGAAGGAAAGCTGTACAAGAAAAGACTAGACACACACACACAGACAGGTCTGTAGGAAGGAGCACAAGCCTCAGGCTTTTTTCAGCAGCATAATCAGCAAACATCCCATCGACCTGCGGCATCTTCCTGAGGGTCACCTCACTTCGACTGCTAGAATTCCAGGGACGGTGAACTCCAGAGGCTGCCTGAGTCAGTGAAAGCACCCTCCCGTTTGCGTGGATGGGCTGCAGGGCTGAGGCACCGTTTCCTCATCGCTTTCTCATTCCCAGCCCAGCAGCAAAGCAGCCACAGCCACTGTTGTGCTGAGCACAGGAGATAGCTACGGGGTGAGCAGTCCTCTCTAGCCATTTCCAAAAAAGTCTCCCCAGCCGCCCTTGTTTTTGGGAACTAGTTAATTCAGACATGCTACCAGACTTTGAAATGCAGCATAAACCCTACAGCTTCAGCAGCTCCCACTCCCTGCATTTATACAGGTAAGCTGCTGAGGCTGCAGGGCAGAGCTCCCGATCATGACGATTCCTGCT
>NW_008609097.1:21532-31042 GCF_000691845.1 Merops nubicus
TATATTTACAGAAAATAAGCTCCAACCAACTCAACCGTAGGTGTGTATAATCCCTGCCAGCCAACAAACCTCCTGGCCTCTGTGGAAAGCTGTCTCTGAACAAGCATTTAGGAAGCTGGCAATTCTCCTTGTGTCACGCTCCTGGCCTAGGTCTTTTTTTCCATCCTGCCCTTTTTTATTCTCCCATTGCCCTTGCAATGACCTGACGTGCTCCCTTTGTGCTCGGGTGCTGAGCCAGTGGGACCTGCTCACTTGGCGCCGCTAATTAAGTTCAACAACAACATTTTTTTTCAGCAGTTCTGTCCCAACACATTTAGTTGGGATTTTAAATTCTTTAGATTTCATTAGCCCATGTGCAGGATGGTGTCACAAGGCTCTCGGCCCAGCTCAGTTAGCCCCAGCCCTGGAAGGGCTCCAGCATCCTTGACACTGCTCATATAAGCTCTGTGGCAGGGGGACAGAGGGAATGAACAAAACAGTCACCCAAATAAGGAGGTACCATGACCCTCTGCTTCTTTTAAAGCACAACTGCCCCAGCCGGGATCCTTGCTAATGTCAGCCTACACATGGCACCAGACTGCTACAAACATCCTCTCCTACAGCAGAGATGGATGGAATCTTTATGATGCTAAAAAGCATCATCTTGGAAGAAACTGTGATCAAGCTACACTTATTATTAATAAGTTTCTCAGTGGAAAGTGAAATATTGGTGATTCAACTATTCCAGGTCCAGGTGAAAAGCCTGGACAATGAAACAAGGGAGATCTCCATGATTTTTTTTCTCACCAAAATGCTGTCCAAACTATATGGGGCACTTCTGCTCCATAAAGTGTTTCTGAGCTGCATCGGTGGTTCAGTCCATACCATGCACCTCATACTTAAACATGCTCTGAAAGAGGTCAATCATTTGACTATCTGTAGGTTTTAATTTTTACATTAGCTTTTTTCTCTCTTGATCCTCTTATCTGCTCCTGTCCCTTCAAGGAAGGCCAGCAAACAGTGTGACGGACAATAAATAGAAAACAAGGGACAAGGCTGAGCTCCAGGATCGGGAAGGAAAATGTAGGAGACACATCCAAAGAAAAAGATGTGAACAAGGGAGGTGCTGCCCTAAAGATATGAGTGAGGGGTTTAAGACCAAATGCAGAAGAAAGTGTGGTTTTAACAACAGGATTCGGGACTGAGAAAAAAAAAATAGAGAAGCAGCTTGACAGCAGCACCTAAAATGAGCAGAAGGAAAGTGAAGGAAGAAAATGAAAAGATAGCAGCCTTCAGTAGAAGATGGATTACCAAGGCTTGGTTTCTTGCAGTTGTTTGGGCAGAAAGCTGTGCTACTAGCTAGGTTCTACCACATTATTTTTAAAATAATGCACTGTCTTTCGAGCTCTGCAGATCTTTATGACACATGCAGAGAAGCCAAGAGCCCAGTAAGAAGTCTTCTGCTCTGCTAGATAAAGACTGGCAAAATGTCTCTGCTACATAATCCACAGGATAGATATCTGCATTCCCAGAGTGTTTTATCTACCCAAACTCCCTGGCATACAGAGCATCTTTAACTCTTACTGCTTAGCTGGATCTCAGCACAATTTCAAGGACGGGTACCTATCCAGTCCTACATCCATGACCATCTTCTTGCATTTCTACCAGCTTTGACAAAATGAAGCTAACTTGTCCTTTAGTTTTATAATTACATCGATTCAGGCTATGATGAGATTTTGGAATAAACAGCACTTAATAAAAAAAAAACATGCTTGCTGGCAAATTTGGTAGGATCACTGACAGAGTAGAGATCTGCATAGCACTAAAACATGCATCTTCATGAAAGGATATTGCCAAGGCACTAAGCCAGTCCAAATGCAGAAATGGAGGGCAATTAGATTGTAAGATGCAACAAACCATACTGCACAGAGTCTAAACCTTGTCTGTCATCCTGTTCAGCTCCTTTCAACATCAAATTTGATTTCTGAACTGACTTCATCCTTTGAGATCACTTCTAACAAACCCTACTACCCTTGCCTCCTACAGAACTGGCAAATGATGCTTGCATAAACGTGTGAGGAGTATGTATAGATATCATCTACTGGGGTAGGCTGTGCACTTTCTGCAGTGGTATCTCCCAGAGTCCATTATGAGAAATATCAGCAGCGCTTGCCCTTACGCCTACGTTCCCCTCGGCACTTGGTGCTGGCCACTCTGCAGACTGTGGTACTGGGCTTCATAGATCTTTGCTCTTTGCAAAGGTCCTGATCAACAGAGACCATGCAAGAGGAAAGCTGCACCACCGACCTCCAGGGCAGAGGATGAGAGGACCCCAGGCTGCTTCCTGAAGCTAGTTCCCTGTGGATACAAAGGGAGTAATAAGAAGAGCGAGGACAAAAAGGCTCTTCAGAAAGCCCTGTTCCGCATTCCCAGGATGCTGGGTGGCCAGGAAAGGAAGAGACATGCTTCTAAGTGTTTTCAAGATGAGCTGCAAGTTAAATCAGGTGGCTGACAAGAGCGAGGGGCAATAACTGTTCTCCTTTCTGAGTGGGGACGGTGTTTGGCCAGATGCCTAAGGAGGACTGTGGAAGTTAGGAATGCTGCAAAGCCCTGCTGCAAATGCTGAAACTGACACCGGCAGGACACAGCTACCACGGCACGGGTTCAGCACCACAGGGCTCAGCACAGGCCCAGCTACAACCCAGATAAGGACCATTGCTTCAACAAGCAGCTTCTGAGTGGATTTCTCAGGCCTTATCATGGTACAGGAAGGAGCACCTTCTAAATACCAAGTGGAGAGCTCCAGGCCCAGGGAAGAGTCAGTCCAGCCAAATCCTAAAGGAAAAATATGCAATATTCTCAGGCACAGAGCAAAAACACTCAAAATGCCCCTCCTTGTACTTTGGTAAGAGAACTGTGGTAGCTGGAGAAGTTGTACATGCAGTTTATGAACTTCAGTAGGACTTTGATGTTAAGGCTTGTTAGAATTTTCTGAGCTATTTAGTGATACGCTGCCTCACACAGTCCTAGACCCCTGGAAGGGTTGCAGCAATCAAAATGAAGACATTCTTCACACACCTCTTTCTGCAGTGTTCCAACAGATGAAACTCATCTAGTGACAAAAACAGCCTAAACCTCTCGTTTACTGCTAGTCTCCAGTCTTGCAGTTAGAACAGGCTATGAACTCTGCAGGGCCGGGACTGTGCTGGTTGCTTTTATAAGTGGCTGGCGTGCCAGCGGGAGTCTCAATGCCTCAAAAGCTTGCAAATTAAACTAATTACTGCACAATTATTTAGTAACAAATAAAAAAGATGTCACCATTGAGAAGAAAATAAACCGTAGACTGAGCAGCCCAACTCCTGGAAAGCACTGTGGACATCAGTGTCACAAACTTTGCAAAACACAGCCCTGATGATCATCTGCCAGCAGAAATTAATACGCTTTCCGACCAGCCAAGCTGGCAAACCTTGCTCCAAGCACTTAAAATGTTAAGCTGCTGGTTTGTGAGATCTCATCCTCTTACCTGACATCATTACCTCCGTGGGCAAAGGATCCGAAGCAGGCTGTTAAGATCTGGAGGAAGTGGAAAAGTAGGTGGACCTGAGATGTGTCTTTCTCTTCTTTATCCTCTTCCACAGGATCAACCTGGGGTCGGTTAGGATCTGCAAGTTCAGAGGCCAACTTCATTTCCACCCCACCTTCCTCCGCCTCGATCTCTGCCTCGGCCACCGCGTTGCAATAGCTGGAGTAGCTATCGTAGCGAACTCGTTTCTTGGAGTAGGAAACCGTGTCTCCCACCAGCTTCTCACTGTCCTCTGGAGTTGACATGTCCGCTGCCTTGAAGGAGGAGTGCACGGGCATGCCACAAATAGCAGCTGTGTAACAAGTATAACTGTTGTTGCGCCGTAACAGTTTGTAGTTGTTTTCTTGAGCGGGCCTCTCATCGGTGGCCCTGTCCAAGTGGATTTTGTGGAGCAAGTCTTTGTATAAACCTGAGTCCTTGTGCACAGTGTGGTAAACGTGGCCGTCGCTCCTCACCTGGCCGTCGAAGCTGAAGGTGCCGTTCGAAACAGGAGACTTCACCGAGGTGTGCGTCATCGAAAACGCCCTTCCTGAAAAGGCAGGCATTTAGAACTTTCATTGCTTCAAAATGTAACACAGAAGCCCCCTCCCTCCCACTTCATGAGACAATAAAATGGCAGCGATCCAAGAATACAGGACAAAGAAGATCCATTTGCAACATGCACAGTGAGTAAGCCAAGATTCAATTCACTGCAAAATAAACTTCCTCATCTTCTATGCAAAAAGAGCTTTGTTCCAGTGTTGGGTCTCCCCCAGACAGGCTGCATGGCCTGCAGCAAGTCATTTGGCTTTGGCTATTTAAAGGTGATACCTGAAGGTTAAATTCTCAGGTTGAAGAAGTACTTTTTATAAGATTCCTTTCTTACAAAATAAGCTCTAGTTTTTCTGAGGTTTTGTCTACGTTAAATAGGCATAGTCAGGATTTCAGGAAAGATGGTTTACTGTAATTTCACATTGAATATGAGGTCAACTTTTAAAAGATGTTTAATAGACATTTACATAATTAAAAAAAAATTTAAAAATTAAAAAGAAATCAAAAAAGTTCTGCAGAAACATTTTGTCACTTATTCCAATACTTCGTATATCTTATTTCTACGAACATGACGGTTATTTCCACTGTATACGTTTAACATCAGCATACACTGTAGAACACGTGTCACAACTAAGGCAATATTTCTGAAGAAATTATCTTTTTCAATTCCTGGTTTCCACTGTGTGACATTCAGAATTGGTTTTAGCAATTTTTAAACTGGAAGCACACACTCAAAGGGCTACATGTCATGACTTATTTGATTTTGTAAGAAGCAGTTGAATATATTAGGCATTTATTAACCAAATTACAGGGCCTTGTAGATGGTAGCAAAGCGATATCAACATCAGCAGACCACTAAGTGGGGAGGGGTTCAACCCCATCACAGGGAAGAACAAAAAGAGCTCTATGCACACAAGCCTACTCCTTATAAATGTATGTTCAGAAAACAATGCGTGGGATTTTCCTGGTGGACATGCTTCAAAAGGTCATACGTTTGTCCACTGAAGCCCAAATCTTTTCATCTCCTGTGGTAGTATGCTAATCGTCTTTATGCTGAATTTAACCTTCATACATCAGCAATTTCTGTTCTCTGTGTTTTTCCACTGCTTGAAAGAATGGAAACACCATTAAGGATCCAAAGCAAAGCAAAAAGGAAAGTAATTTTTGTTTTCAGCTGTTTCTAAAACTGAAATAAAGCCAAACAAAATTTAATTGTTTTACAGTCCTCACTAGAAAATGTCACTTGTAAATAAGCATTTCTCCCAAGAAGTGTTCCAAGAAGAGGGATTAGAGCTGGAAATCCCAAACATTAATTTCCCATTTACAAAAGAGGACTGCCTGCAGTTAAGAAACCCTGTGGAAACAAGGAGAAGATAAACCCTCTGTGTTGTCTTAGTTTCTTACCATAGGGCACACGTGGATGGTTTCCATTTGCAACAGTATCTGATGCCCCAGCAACTTCTGTTACCGAGCCAGTAAGGGGGATCGTGCTCTCATCAGACGCTTTGGCACCGGGAAGCTCTTTAAAGACTGGTGTTTCTTCATCTTGAATTTTATCAAGACTTTCATCTGATACCCTTGACAGAGCAGCATCTTTCTTTAACCGGCCTAAGGAAATAACAGCACTGTAATTTTAAACCAAATATATCCATCTAGCTGCTTATGTTTCCACTGTTTGCATCAACAGCATAGATTAACGTGGATACAATAACCCGGCTCCATTTCATACACATTCTTTATTTATTTGTAACAATGATCTTCACTAAATTCATCTGAGAAAATTCTAGAGCATCTTTGTTTCTTCCTACAAAATTCACTGAAGCAGGTAACTGAGGTAAAATACCAAGCTGCTCACTTATTAATGAAAACTGAAACTTTGCTTTTTAAACACTGCATTTGTTGATAGTAGCAAAGAAAATAAGCAAAACATGGTAAAGATAAAAGCTGTGATCAGCTCAACTTACTGTAAAGTTAAAGAAGTCACTAAAAGATAATAATTCTGCCAGATTTTTCCTCTTTAATGTTTTCCTTATTAAATTATAAAATGGATTACATTCCAGAATTTGTTTTCCTGCTTCTGCTAGACTCTAGAAGCAAGCACTGCAATGGATAGTCTAACAAGGTTTTGACCTTCTAGCACTGCAGGTTTTTAAGAGCAGGTTACACAAATACGTGAGGAATAGTTTAAGTACATCCTGCCTGTGGGCAGGGACTCAACTAGCTGACCTCTTAAGGGCACTTCCAGCTCTGAAATGAAATTTTCTGTGATTTTACATCACTCGTATTTCATCAAGAAACAACTTACTTTCTATTTTTCTCTTCATCCAGGGGCACACAAAAATCCAGACTAATACAGCAAATATTAAGGATACGCCAACTGATATTAGAGCAATGGCCCACATTGGTAGTACCAGTCCTAGTACTGTGAAGACAAAGAAATAAAACCCAAGAAAACCTTAAATTAACAAGACTTCATTATCTCAGAGAGTGAAAGAAAAGTCTGTTGCAGAAAAGCCTGCATTCACAACTTACTCAAACCTAACAAGAATGACCCGATCATTTTTAACATATATACCAGTTAATGCAGTATTAAAGGTCTACTTGACATACACACATTTGCAAGTTAGTCTTCCAGTTCTCTGTTACCCCACTGTGATCTTATTTCCAAAGAAGTCCAGGGTAAAACTCCCACATCAGAGCTGCTAAAACAAGTTTGCAGTGATTTTATACACCAATGCACATTAAACCATGTTGTCCATTAGGGTAAGTATTTACCTGACCTTTGCTTTGGTTGATAAAGCCTGATGCTTAGCTTAATCTAAGCTGTTATTTGCTTATGATAATAGCTTAATGTAGCACTTGAGAGCTGAGGTTTCAGTCCTGCAATGCACAATCATGTCAGTAACTCGTGCTCCTGTAAATATGCCCACAACAGATTTCCTTGCGCTTGTTTAATTAAATGATCAGAACCTTAATGAAGAAAGGGTTTGGACTCTGATCTCTCAAATCTGTATATGCACGCCTGTCTTGAAACCTATGTGATTAATTCATCCTTGTGAGTAAATGTTGCCAAGACAGAGGCCTTGGAAAGTAAAAATGTATTTCCTGAGTATCAAAAACAGAGTCCCACCTTTTTATTCATGCACTTCAGAGACCACTAAGCTGAAACAGAAGGGACATTAAGATTCTTATTTCATTTATTTTGCTTAATGACTCACTGCAGAGTGCCTGACCTACTTCTGCAGTGCAACTAATGAGGAAATGTTGGTTATACAGCTCATTTACTGTGAAACATCTTGGATAGGTAGCCAATTAGATTTAAGAAGGAATAGCTGAGTTATGTTACCTTCAAATTTGGAACTTCTCAAGTTTTTTATTAATTCCAGTAATGCTAAGCTAAGAAGCAGGGTCTACCGATTGCATTTATCTAGTACATCTAATGTACTAATGTCAGGTTTTAGCAAACTTCAATTCAAAAAAGGTCACTTTCTAAACTTGCTTTCTTAAATGAGGGGCATATTCAGGAGTCTCTCTTCAATTGCCTGTTGGCACATGAGTCTGGGGCAATAATGACATAAATAATAATAAATAAAGATGACATTTAATGGTAAGAGTCTTCAATAAAGTTGTCAAGAGCACTGAACATCTTTTTTCTGAACTCTTTTGCTGCAAGTGCGTGTTTAAATGTACACTCCTTAAGTAAAGTTAAATACAAATGTATAAAGGCAAATATATAAACATAAAATGTGTGAATATAAATATACAAACATAAATATAAAATTGTAACTATAAGTACAAATATAAACACAAACATACAGATGCACTTAGAATATACAAATAGACAAAAATATAAATCCTGAAAATTACATATATAATATCCTTCTACTGAGTTGCAAGGAAAACACAGCACCCAAGAAAGAAGATGCATTCAATGCAGAGACAAGCTCGGGGCGTCTTATCATTAAAGAGAAAGAAGCAAATTTAATTAATAGACTCTGTGGCAGATCTGCCTGAACAGTGACTCTGCTCATTTCAGTGGATCTATAGCATTAGAGCGAGTGCAAACACCCTACCTGGTCTTACCACCCACTCTGAACCTTCCATCCTTGATGCACATATCTGGAATAGCTTTGAGAGCTCAACATGTGCTCAGATTTACAAAGCCAAAGCTGGCAGCTCAATATTTCCCCTCCCTCTGAAGAGGGACTTTTATTTTTTGTAGCTGTGCTCTTCCCCACTCACTGAAATGACAAGGAGGGTATCACAAAACCTCATGCACAAACAGCAGCATGTGGGAAAGTGGATGATTTACTCTTGTCCCCACTAACTCCTAACACAGGAGGTAACTGTGTGCTGTGGAGAACCCCCTGACAGCACTGGGGCAGAGCATCACTGTACTGCAGTGCAGGAAGCTTCCCTCCCACGCCTCCCGCTGTGGTTGGACCACTCACCTGGTGCCCCCGTGTACATGATGGAAAACACGTTAATAGCTATGGTAGCAGCGTAAAACACTGGAAGTGCGCGGAGACCGTTGGGCACGGGGTCTTCCTGCATAGAAATCGGGGGGGGGGAAAGGAAACATTAGCTGGATTTTCCACCAGATAAATGTCAGCATGAACCTTCATGAGGAAAACATGCTCCCAAGTCAGTGCCTGGCAGGTGGAGCTTTTGGGTGGATGGTGAGGCAAGCATAGTGATCTGTCTCGTTACACCTGAATCCACAACGCTGGTCCTGGCAAGCAGCAGTGTTCTGGGGAAGCTGGACACTTAATGGGAATCAGGGAGACAGGTTATACTTTCAAGTTGGCTGCAGACCTGCTGGGTGACCTGCGGGCGGGTTTCTTTCTGTGAGTGTGTCGTGGTTAGACCCAGGCAGGAGCTGGGCACCATGTGCCCACTTGCTCACTGCCCGCACCCCCAAAATGGGAAGGAGAAAAGGCAGAAAAATACAAAACCCTGTGGGCTGAGATAAGGAGAATTTAATATTGCAAAAGGAGCAGTAAACAACAGTAATAAAAATAACAGCAACGTAACGATATGTAAAGCAAGTGATACAAAGACAAGACCACCTTAGCTCCAAAAGGCAATGGTGGCATAAGCCCAGACCCTCTCCTGAAACCTGCACCTAGGCTGGCCCTTATGTCACGGGCAAGACGTCAGCATGGTATCAAATAAACCACAGGCTGGTCGGGTTCTCTATCCCAGCTGTGGCCCTCCCAACTTCTGGTGAAATTTAACCCTATCCTAGACAGAGTGTTTTCTCGCTTATCTTGTCTCCAGAACATGGAGTCCCTTTCACTAGGCCTGACTGAAGGATGCAACGCACCCATTGCAAAACCTGTTTCCTAAGCTCTCAATTTGGACTGAGGCAGCCTGGCACCTTCCACCCCCTCACCGAAGCCGCTGAACCCCCCGGC
>NW_008609098.1:0-9491 GCF_000691845.1 Merops nubicus
TTTTTTTTTCTGTACGCTGTGTTTTAGCTCAGCAAAACACATGGAGACAGACCATAAGCCATAGTGTGGTTGGTGGATCATAACCCCACTGTGGGTACTCAGTGACTGTGAGGCAAGAGCTGATGCTCTGGCAAATTTACATGTTCCTCATAACAACTGTCCCTTGTTAAAGGCTTGCTTCAGAGGAGGAGGAGGAGGGTACAGGTTCACAGCACTGGCTACCTTCAGATGTAACAAGAGCAGGAGGGCTGGAGCCTCACACTGCAGAACACAAGGTAAAATTTAGATGTTTCCCTTCATACTAGTGAAAGGATAAGTAACTCTACCATTACAACTTCTTCTCTGTGTACAACATCCTCTGCAGAGAGAAATAAGTTGCAGGCTTATACAATTCCCTTACTGCAGATACTCACACAGAGAGATTGTTATGTTGGGAAGTCCTTATGTTTTCAACATAATTAAAGCAATTCACCTGAAAGTATTCACTTGTTTCTTTTCTTGTTTTGCATCAATATCCTAAATCTCCATTTTCTCTCATTTTATGTTTCCTTTTCTTACATGGTCCTCTCATTTTGCCACACTAGGATGTGGTGATATGCACCGTATTGAGTTATTTGTAAACCTCAGAAGAAAGCCCATGAGTTACTGCTGCAAAGGTTTCTGAAAAACATTGACCTTTCCTTTTCAATAAATTTGGACAACCTCTCATGCGTGTTTTCCTTCAAGACTGCTACATAAGCTCACCTCTAAGTTCATCTGCTTCAGACCTGCACTCCAACTCAGGGGACAGGCTACAGAGAAAAAACTGTTCTTTTTATACCTCCCTGCCTGCTGCCCTTTGCAGGCTGCCAGGCACCCAAACTCCAACTTCTGCTACAGAAAACCTCGGCAAGGAGACACTGAAAATACTTGGCCTTCTCCCAGAACACTCCAGAGAGAGAAAATATGATGGACAAAGCATCCTAAAATTATGAGAAAAGAGCATTTTGATCACTAGTTGCCAAGAGATGGGGAGGATTCACTTTTTTTGTTTACTCTCTGGAGTGTGTCAGTGCTCTGGGCTCCCTTCCTCTAAGCAAAAGAGACAGGTAGACACTTGCAGAAAGGATGTTAGCAGAAAGGATGTCTCCCTATCCTAAGATATAGCAAACTGATAAAAAATAAGTCAGTCTGCACAAGTACCTTTCACTCTTGGGACTACATCGTGATTGTAAGAGAAGAGTTTAAACTAGAGACCCAGTAGACAGCAAAAATTAGAAGAAAGAAGTCCCATCCTTGGGCAGAGACAGTTAAGTGCCAGTGTTATGTCTTAGTGCCCTGTCCCACAGCACCTCCTTACAAGAACCATGGCACCATTCTGAAGTCCAGAAGTAATATCTACATGGCCTTTGTCATTTGGATGATTCATTACCTGGCATCTCCTGTTGACACTATTAATTACCAACTAACTGTCTGAGTCCAGAATCAAATCTCCACAGAAGAAATCTGCTGCAGAAGAAAAATTTCCTCCCTTCAGACATCTTCCTGCCTGAGTCTTTTGGGGAAAAAAAATTGTATGTCCTCTGAGGCTTATATGGTTCAGAAAGTCTCCTTTTCTTGAGAAAACTTGATCTGAAGAAATACCCCAAAATTACCACTTTTACCCTCCTGATCCTCTTCTTTCTTCACCAGCTACATGACCAGAGCATCAGCAACTAGAAAGCCTAATCCATCTGCCTGCAGAGTCTGAAGTGCATGTGGGTTATCCTGCTCACAGTGATGGCAGAATTTGGCAATATGTGGCCACATTGCCCAGAGATAGTTCAAAAACTTGGCATTGGAAGAGACAGTACATGCCAGGTCGAAGTAGCTCTAGCCCACAAATCCTACTGTTCCTAACAGGAAGCTGTGATACTCTTCCTCCCTTACTTTGGACAGCCCCAAACTGCCTGTTTTGTGATGGAAAGACTGAACAGTGTTCAAAATGGAGAGCTGTTCCCTTTTTATCTACCCTTTGATAACAGCAGCCCTTAAACCACAGCGTGCTCTGGAGGCTTTTGGAGACAATATTTAGATTTATTTAAATATTTAAATCTATCTCATTCTCACTAGTTTTTAACTTTGTTTTTCTAGACTAACAGGGACCTAACAGATCCACCATGTAATGATTTATGTTTTCTGTCCTCTTTTCTTTGGACTTTTGTTCCCTTCCTCCTTCATATTTTTTCCAAGTCTTGTATTCTTTAGTTGGTGCAAAGCTTGTCTGCCTCCTACAGACAGTTGCTTGGTATCCCTGGGTACTGTTATGATAGAGGACCTAGTGATTACTTGCTCCATTATTTTTCTTGCCTGTATCATATTTTCACCTTCTTTCACTCATGCCCTTTCACTCCCATTTACTCTTCCCTTTGTTACCAGAGATTCCCTTGTCCCTCTGCTTTCTCTGCTTCTCATTATCCTTCTATAATCCCATTGTACAATGTAACCATCATCTGCACTTATCATAGATCCAACGTGGAAAAAATAAAGGCCTGGTGGATGCTGGAACATGTTCAGAGACGAGCAATGATGATGAAAGGTTTTTATAGTGAAGAATGAGTAAAGAAATACAGGCTATTAACTTAAGGAAGGAACCTAAGAAAGCAGTTTGGCACATAAAAGAATATGCAATATAAAGAAGTAAATTAGATTCTCCTATTTACCTTCTCTCAAGGGAGCAGCTGTGAAACTCATAAGCAGAAGAAATATTTTTTAAACACACAATTAGACATGAAGTGTATTGCTACAAATATAACTGAGGAAAGAACATAGCATTTTACAAAAATGCTAGACAATTGGGATGTAGGTATTGGGAACCCCACAAGTGTATGAAGTGTGTTTAGTTACCATGGTTTAAAAAAAAACCTTAAACTTTTGTTCAGGTTCACAATAACTACTGTGCAACTTGGTGGAGGGAACAGAGCAGGAGTTATACAGCCAGGTAAATATCTAATTCTCCACCACTGTGTTCAAACATCTTCCACTGAAGCTTGATTTCTGTGAAATAAAAGCTACTGGGCCCCCTCATTATTCCAATTTAGTCTAGCAGTCATAGCCTGTCAATTATGTGGTGCCTTGTCTTTTCATCACACCCACCAGACCTGGAGGATTCTCTTATTCCTCTGGACTGGTGAGGGTGGAAAGAGCAAGCTGGGCTGCAAAGGAAGATATCAAAGGCAGGATTTTATTTAAAAATTGTTAGCACACCAAATTTTCTCTCTACCCTCTGCTAACATCCCACACCCAAAGGTGACTATGCAGGAGAAACAAATTATTTGGTAACTGACAAAGCAGGTACTGACATTGGAACTACAGGCACAACCACTGGGGTGTCTCAGCAAAGAGCTCTTCCCAACACAGTGCCTCTCAGTTACAGCTAAGTATGTCTGTTTCACTAATCATTAATTTTCAAAACAGATAATTAAGCAGTGAGAGATTCCAAGGCATTTATTACTGTTTAATAATGCATGGCACAAGGCAGAATAATTTTGGTGTTAATTTGTTCTTGATAACCTTTCTAATTCTCCAGCCTGTCCTGAATCTGGTTTGGGTTTGGTTTTGGTTTTTTTCTTTGTTTTCCAGAATGCATTAAAAAATGCAGACTTTGGTGCAACATGTGACTCATTTAAACCCAAGATCACAATTAGGTTGTAAAGCACTGCGTATATGCATATGTTTTATGAAAAGTACATGCTTGTGATTCAGCTGTGAAAACCTGAGGCTGTTTTGTTTGTTTTTTTTTCCAGAATAAAACCTAACCCAGCAAGCTTTAATTGGATCTCTGTGGGAGACAGTTCATGCATTAGAATTTCTGTCTTTCCCTGATTTATTTACATGGGTGTATATATGGACAGAGAAAATGAATTTCTGATTCCAACCAATTACTGACACTCTTTTAAAAATATAAAAGGGAAATAAAAATATCAGTTTGTTTGTTTGTTTGTTTATTTGTTTGTTTTTTCTGATTACTCGTGTATAAATTTCTGAAAGCTGTGAAGGGGAAAAGGTAGAGTTGCTAATTGTTAAATGGGAGATGATCCAAAATCCAGAGCCAACAGTCATGGGAGAAGGATATATGGAGTTCTGGAGGGTGTTTTCTATACACCAGGCACATCTGGGAGGCAGCTAAAGACTCCTGTAATGCCATTTCCTATATAAAACTCTCAGTATGGCATGTTTCCCAGTTGTTTCTCTCTGCAGAAATCAGGTTATCAGATGGTCATTTCTCATCTCTGGGAGGCTTGAAGGCTCCAGATCGAGAGCCTTTAAATGGAGGTTTCAGCTCTGTACTTCAAGTAGGTGATCAGTGAATATCAAGCATCAGGGTCTGCAATTATCTAATTCAAAAGTGTGGGAAGCTATTGGAAGCAAGTGGCTGCATGGAGTAAAATAATTAGATCAGATAATTGTTCTAATGTGAAGGATATATATTACTAAGGAGTGCTAAAAGACAGAACATAAAGAATAAAGTACTCATTCCAAAAATGGCAATCAAATATTTTCATAGAATCAAATGTTACTCTGATTGAAAATAGTGTCAAAAGAGAGAAGAGGAAAGAATTGGCTTTATTAGCCTGCTTGTTAAACTGTTTTATTCTGTTACCCTGAGCAGCATCCAAATGGAAGTGTCACAGTAGGTTATATCCCTTTGCCAGGCTGTACAGGTTTTTTCAGTGTAAACATCATTTAAGATCAGCTACTGTCCCACTCCCCACATGAGGATGTTTTTGCCATGGACACTGTGATTGTGCCAGGTGCACTGGTTCTGACAATGGGTAGATCTGGAGAGAAGGCAAGAGACATATTTAAGTTCTCAGCTGGCTTCCTATAGGACAAAAAGAGCATTCTGGAAATTGAATAAAGTCTTCTGTATGACAAGTCACCTTGCAGGCGTCCTGCAACAGGAAGAGTGTGTGAAAGAAAGGAACTAAAGGAGTGTTAATGTCAATGAAAGGGGAGGTGGGGTGTGCACAGATAATTCTCTCAATTAATTTTATTAATTCTTCATATGAAAAGAGAACCACAGAATACTGAGCCAAATTTGTAATTGCATATTGTTAATTTAATCCAGAAAGGACAACCTTAGAGAAACTCAAGCTCCTTCCACTGAAGCACCAAGCCCCAGAGCACAGCAAATCCTTAGCTGACAACTGAAGAAGGGACACAAGCCACCAATGCTTCTGTACAATGCAACTGAGAGAGGATGCTGAGGCTCCAGAGCTGAGGAGGCATGATGTGTCCCTGGGAGTCAGCAATATTCCTGGAGACTCTGTGGCTAAATTATGAGCTGATCTCTTGAATTAGTAGGATACATAAAAATTTTCATATCATGACTAGATACGTAACCACAAGACCTCTGTGGAGCTTTAAAGTAAAAACCATTGTAGGCATTTGGGCTGATGAACAAATAAAATTGTCAGCATGGAGAGAAAGACAATGGTGTTGGGTTTTCTTCTGGTCTTTTTTTTTTGGTTGTTGTTTTTTGTTTGTTTGTTTTTTTTCTTTTAAAGGGGCATACCATATTGAAGAATTTGCAGTCTTCCATGATTTTAAAAAAATTAAAGCATGCTTAACAAAAATGTTAGGTGTGGATGCCAAGAGCACTCTAACATGTATGTGCAGATTCACAGGAAGAGAAGCAAATAACATATTGTCAAGTGGAGGAGAGTTACAGTAGAGGAGAACAGTGGGAAGGGAAGGGAAAAGGGAAGGCAAGGCAAGGCAGTGATTTTTTTTCAGGTAACAGAGCTGCAGCTTTCTGGGAAGCTCCACCCTTTTATACAGTTTTAGCATCTGGCCCCAAATATTGAATTAAAATATTTGGAAACTTTTTTCTTTTACTTCCAGTGTACTTAATTGTGCATTAAGCTGTTCTTATATATGTAACATTCTGTTTTAGGAAACACAACAGAATCTCCCTGGTACAACTGGCCATAGGTTTAGAGATTGAAAAATTAAATTTAAATTAAATTTAATTAGATTTAAGGACACTTGAAGGCCACCAGAGAAGGAATTGAAAAGATTGATCTCCATAAATCTTAATGGGATACAAAGATGTAAATTTTTCAAGTAGCTAAGAAGAGTTTTAAACTCTCCATAAAAGAGCCTACGTCCGTGGATTTATTGTAACCACCCCTCATCTTCCTCCTCTTGTGAAGGTGACCTTCCCTAACTGTAATTACAGAAAAAGACCTGTGTGACTCAGTGTCACATTGGCAAAGTTATTTGTGTATAGGAACAATCTCAGCAAGACTGTGAAAATGCCCTGTTCACTAGTGTTTTGGGAAGATCTTCCATTGTGTAGAGTTTTATTAGAAGGGTATGTAAGTTTTATTATGTTTATATAACTTTTGCATGGGTTAAAACTTGCTATTCATCTCTTCCTTCCTCCATATTTCTCATCTGGTTATCTGTACCTTTTATCTACTGTATTGGCTATAATGAGAACTGAGGTATTAAAGGATTGTGCTGCACAGAAACCAAACGCAGCAGATCTGCAGTTTGTGCTGCCACCTCCAACATGCTCCAAAGGTGAAGGCTGAAACTTCTATGCTTTGTGACTGGAAGTTAAAAAAGGTCATGAACCAGATTTTTTAAATATCTAGCTGCAGTGATTTCAGTTTCAGCAAGGAGATTGATAGACAGAATCCAATCATTGTGCTGCAGCAGTGATGCTGCTGTGCAGTATAGGAAATCTAAACTGTTGGAGAATGCAGCTTTAGAATAGAAGAATAGACCTTTATTCAGCTTACCTCAGTTTACCGTATAAATAACTCTGGCAAGTTTTTCCAGGTTCCTGGTGGGCTACTACCATAAAAGGAAATTAATAATATCAAATCTACTATGTTTTGCTGGAGTATAAATTCTGTCTGTCTCTAAATTGTGGAGTTACCTTGGATACAGAATCTGGCTCATTGTCTCTGATGGAAAGCAATTTCTTAATTACCTTAATTGGAAGGGTTTAGTGGGTGTATTTACTTCAGGATCTCCACTGACATTTCATATGGCACTTCAGTTACTTAGTAGTAGTAAACTCATAGCTAGGTCTCTGTGCCACCCTCTGCACAGCTCCATATTAAAGAAACACCCTGGCACAAATGCCTTTCAGTTAGAACATACCTTGTCAGCTAGTCTAGATCTGTGCTTCCTGTGTGGATCCTGCCTGCTCGTGGACAGGAGCTGACAGCAGTTCAAATAAGCAACAAAACCACACTAGCAAGTGGCAATGTGGAAATGGAGGTGAATCAGTGTTGTGTTGTATTTACTCACAGCTGCTTATTAGATTCTGGGATTTTCCTAGTCTTGAGGGAAACAGAAGACTGATTTTACAGCAGACTGACAAACGATGTGGGAAGGTTGATAAGGGCTGAGAAGGAACTGGCCCTTCATAGTCCTGGCAATGGAAGGATTTGAGGCTATGGGGAGGGAGACCTAGGGGAAGAAACTGTCCTCACCAGCCTCATCTATGAATAAATGAAAGATATAATGCTGCCAGTACTGTTGCTTTTGGCAGCAGGCTATTTCAGGACACCGAGCAGAAATCAACTGAAATTTTGTTCTCCTGGAGGCACAGCTCTGTGGCACCCATTACTTCCAGGAGAGTCACTGCTCAGGTGAGCCGTGCAGGTCTGAGCTGCCCTGTGCCCCAGGTAACAGAACTGATCAGAATACCACCACCAACTGCTTTCAGGCTTGGCAATACTGGCAGGTCAGGGTTTGGCAATTTTCAGTGGTAGGCTGCAGCCCACAATTTGTGTATTTCACTTATGCCCTAACTAACTAGTTCAGGTACTGGTAGTGCAGCTGAAGCTACAGATTTAACAATACTTAGGTACTGACCTTGCCTCTCAGGCAGGTTTCCATCCGGGCTGGTCTCCCTGCTGGTGTGAGCAGAAGGTATCCAAGCACTTCACTGTGAAGGCACTGCAGTAGTCTCATAGCCAGGAGTCAGGCTGCAGAGCCCCCCCCTGAGCAGCAGATTCCAGTTATGCCTTTTAATTTTCATGCTGAATTAATTGCCTGTCCTTCCACACAGATGGCTTCAGAATAAAAATATAGCGCATGTCCTCAGCTGTCATTTAAAGCTCCTTTCATACCAATGCAGCGGCTGGCAAGACCCCATGTAACAAACCTTGGCAGTCAATAATAGTCATATCAAAGTAATATCAGCTAAGGTTCCAGTTAGAGAAGCTAAATTGGAAAAATTGATCTTGAAACTCTCCTCCAAAATCCTCATCTCAAGGTTACAGCCTGTGTGTATGGAACAGAACCGAGGGCGTGAAACCCGGCTCCCTGGGGTAGTGCTGTGCCATCAGGCTCATGCACAGCCAGAAAGAGGGATGAATAAGCCATGCTGTATTACCTCTGAATGTGTGATAAAACCTTTTTTTTTTTGCTTAAGACACTTCACCTCATTCTTCATTTCATCAGCTTCCAGTTTCATGACACAGAACCGATCGTGGTTTTTTGTTAAAGCATCTGGGATATTTCATTAAAATATTGGCAGCGTGAGGCCCTGACTTTATCACAAAAATAAATGCGTTTTATATAACCTGTCAAGTGTACTGACTTAGCTGCTTTAGCCCTCACCACTCACCTTAGCACATAAAGGCTGTAAAGTGTTTTAAGTGTACAGCAGGCTTCAGAGAGGGGCTGCCTTTTCTTGCAGAAATCACATGAGATCCATTCAGACACGTTCCCGTTCAATATTAATGGCACCTTCCTTCTTTGTAAGTTATAAAAAAATCAATTTGGTCACTTCAGGGATGGGAAATCGTTTCTATTCACTCAAGTTATTTATGGATTTAAATCCCTTATGCTCTAATGGAAGAACATTCCTACCATTATTAACGTTACAGAGACACAGATACTGAAACAGAGTACGAGGCCTTTTGTTCATACCTTCCTTAGAATGAAGGAATAGGAGTGAACCCCTGATTTGAGTCTTGGTACCTACAAAGGCAATCAGCTCTGACAGCTGGAGAAGGGACTCATGAGTAACTCATGAGTACCAACTCTTTATATTTTTTTTCTTTTAATGAGATGAATTTTAATCTTTGCTTTTCATCTGACTAGCAATGTTTGCAATTCACTTCTGCTTGGACTGTGTAGTGATGACTTTTGTTAGTGGTTCATTCTTTACAGCTTTTTGAAAAGGTTGTCTTCAATGAAGGAGAAAAAAATTTCTTCTAAAACAAATTCTCTCCTGAACTATACAAAAAACACTTGGGAGCATTTTCACTGGTCTTACATCTGCTTAAAACATTCATAAATTTGTCTTTTTAACCTACTCTCAGAAACTACCTAACAGAACTTTGTTCAGGTTCACATTTTCTGATTCCAAAATAAACTGAGGAAGGACAGAAACCAAATCTTTTGCATATTAGACTTGGGGTTCAGGCCTTGGATAGGAAGTGAAAAAATAAAGTATTGAAAGCTACAATGTCTTGGAAGGAGAGATGAGCCAAGGGAAA
>NW_008609098.1:9522-30169 GCF_000691845.1 Merops nubicus
AGAAGGATTTTGTTTTCACATTACAACAAAAATGAAACAGTGAGTCAACGGGGCAGAGATTTACAAGAAAGCTCTTCCACATGGCAGAAACTGTAAAGAAGAAAGCTTTTGCCTTGAAAGTTATGAACTTGTTTGGTGGGACTGGAAAAAGCCAGGGCAAAATTAAGTGTGAACCTAGAGAAAGAAGATAAAAAGAGGTGACATAACTTGGCAAGGGAATATTAAAAAATACAGTAAGGTTTCTTTGACGGCATGGGATTCTGCACCTGCAGCTTTGAAATAACCCAGGGAATAAGAGATGGAGGGAAGGATAATGACTCAGTGTAGAAGGAATTTAAATAGGTAGGGAGAAAAATGGCATCACCCACAGCAGAAGAACATGTGACAAATAGCAGCATTTTGCTCCTTCCACAAATGCTGAGAAGCTGCAGGTGCTGAGTACCCAAGGGCAGCTTCCCATAGGGAAAAAAGCAATTACTTGATGCCTGGATAACTCCATCTGTACCTGGAGCAATACTGACAACTGCAGTCCAAGGGCAGTGTCTGGACCTCAGAGTACTGTGCTGTTGCAACAACCCCATCTTGAGAATACCTTTGCTTAGGAAGAATTATTCTCCTTCCTGTAAAGAGGGGAAGCTGTGGCTGCTAACCACACACAGCTCCCCAAAAAGCATCCACATCAGAAAGCAAGACCACTCAATAGGGAGGCTTTCCCCGACTAAATACTTACATGACAGATGTCTAGACTTCACATGACTGTTCCTTCTGCTGCCTCTGATCATAGGACTTGCCTCTCAATTCCTTCTAGCTCCCTCGTGGATTGAGTTCAAAGCTTTCCCAGACTTTACGAAAATGAAGACAGAGAGCAAGCCAGCGTGTGTACCTCCTCAGCACAGGCTATTCTCTCAGCTATCACACACTAAAATGAAAATTAGCCCAAGAATCAATGTTTGATTAACTCTGTCAAGCAGACTAGTTCAGCATCAAATAAGAAACTGAGCGTAATAGGATTTTTTTTTTCCCTCCAGAACATGACTGGCTGCAACAGCTTATTTTCCAGAGTGCTGTAGAAGAAAATGTACTCCCATGTCTCAGTTCATTTCACCCATACTTCAAAATGCAATGAATTTAAAATTACACAAATGCCACCTCATTTCATTTGTACAGCAGAAAGGGCACAAGTTGAAAAACACTTTTACACTTGACATTACTTGAATTTTTCAAACCGTTACTTTTCCTCCCTTGAGGCAAAGGCATCAAACCTACCTCTGAGGAATGAAGAACCTGCTACATGACATTGATGATCTTAAGGGTCCTATGATTCTATGATATCTGTCTCATATTCATAATCTCTGCATCTCCTCACTCACCTCATCAGAGTTTATATGACATACTCATATAAGCAAGATGGTAGATCTAAAATTTTCCTACTTCATACAACTATCGTTACCAGCTCTAGAGCCTTTAAAGTGTGCTTTGCTCAGCCTCAATAACTGAAAAAAAAACCCATTTGTTTTACTTCCCCTTGAACCTGTTATTTATGAAGATCAAAGAAAGCGGCTGATAGCATTTAACACATCTAAACAGTATGATTCATAAGATATCAAGCAAAGTTCTTATCTCTTAACTAGCTCAGTGTGACTCGTGTAATATAGACAGACATAAACAGAGTCTCTGTCTGGTTGCTGAAGCAATTACATCAGAGGGCTGATGAGCTGCAGAACTCATGGAGTTTGGTTTTCCCTCAATTTCTGTCTTTAGGTTGATTGATGCTCACAAATGAGAGTGCTCATTAGACACCTTTCAAGAGTGGCAGCAAGCAAAAGCGTATCCTTAAGCATGCTCTTGCTCTCTGACATGCTCCCTCTCTTGGACTCTGCTGTTTAGATGAACATTGCAGCCTTTCTCACAGCCAGGGCATGCACACTGTCTGCCCACTGCCCAGCCTAATATTTTAGCAAGACCTGTGGAGGGTACTATAGCTAAGATAGCTCCCTTCAGCCATATGGGTTGCACTTGGCCTGTGGCACAGGCCATCATCCCACAGGTAAACTGCAAGAAACCTAATTTCTGTGGGAAGCCAGGAATGACACTGAGAAGCCTGCAGGGATTTGAGCAAGGACAGCCATGGGACAGGACATCTGTTAATTAGTGGATAAAATCAAGAGGGAATAGCCTTTACCTATCAATACCACAGGCTATGGGCAAAAATAATGGTGTGGTTGTTTTCTTTTTACATTCATGATTGTAAGCACGACATCTTAGAGAAAATAAATCCTAACAAGGAATTGACATAAGAATATTGCTGGTAAAATCATGGAATAGAATCATTTTGGTTGGAAGAGACCTTTCAGACTATCAAGTCCAACTCTTAAGCCAGCACTTCCAGGTCACCACTAAACTTCATCTCTAAGCACTACATCTACATGTCTTTTAAATTCCTCTAGAGATAGTGACTCCACCACCTCCCTGAGAAGCCTGTTCCAGTGTTTTACAACACTTTGGGGGAACTAATTTTTCCTAATATTCAAATTAAACCTGCTCTGGTGCAACTTGAGGCCATTTCTTGTTGTCCTATCAGTTGTGACTTGGGAGAACAGATGAACGCCCACCTCACTACAGCCTTCTTTCAGGTAGCTGTAGAGAGCAATAAGGTCTCACCTAAAGCTCCCACTTCTCTAACGGTGATTAAACATTACTCTTCTCTCCACTTCATGATTAAATGTTCTAGCTAGGAAATTAATATGCAAAACAGGAACTTAATAAAGCTCATTCCTACGGGAGGTAAGTAATTATGCAGGAATGAACAGACTGTAACTTACACATTTTGCATTTGCACACAAATACAGGGACTGAGGCCCAGACTTTCACTGTCGTTCTGGCATCTGAATACTTCTAAGAATGTGTGCTTCTTTTCCCCCCAGCAAAATTTTAAAGTTTCAGTTAAACCATTTTTAATAGAAAATTACATTATGCTTCTTAAAAGACTACACGTAGCCCTGCACACAGTACTTTTCCCTTGTTGCCAGGTAATTATTCCAAGAGCACACCCCAGGCACTGTGCTCATGTGAGGTAACACTTTTGTCAGGCCACTGACAGTTGGTTCACCTTTGAGGTCTGGATTACCTCAGATGCAATTTCTAGGAACCTTACTGCTTAATTCTCATTAATTTTTTTACATATAAATCATTGCCTTGGACATTAAAGTTTGGATTTGAAAGCCTTACACACGGTACAAATACAAAAACACAGCCTAGGTTATTCCAAGGTCAAAACTTTTAGTCATAGGTGGCATGAATACTGCACAAAGAGTTTAACCAAGTGTGCACCTGCAGGGTTGGCTTCTTTAAAAGCATCCTGACTCAGTTACCTAGATACTATGGTATACACTCTATGATTCTATGATACATAGTCTATGATTCTATGATTTATTTCTGCTTTCTCTTCAGTAGTGATTCTGCAGAAAATACCCCAAGGTGTGAAACTAAATACATTTTAAAGCAGAGAGAAGTACAACTTTTGCTATCTTTGCCCTCATGCTCCATGGATATAGAAGAGAAAGGATTTTGAGATAGTGAGATACGGTTTACTACAGACTGGAGAATACTTTAATCCTGTGATTTTAATCCTTATTTTGAGCCATCTACTGGTGTGGGAGGCTTGTGTTTCTAGCAGTCTGCTGGAGCTAAGAAAAATCCTGTTTATTCTGACACAGGAACTACCAGTAGCTGAGGAAGAAAGTAATTCTGAGTTCTGGAGCATGTGCTGCAATACTGAATGCACACTAATAGCAAAGAGTAGCATCATTTGCTTCCTACAGGCAGTGGTAGTGACTTGGAAGCCAGCATCTCCCTGACAGTATTCAAAGAGAGATTTCTTACTCTAAAATCAGACCTGGTGGTTCTCTCCATTTTTAGGAGAAGAATATAAAGAATAGAAAATAAGGCATAAGATTCTTCAGTCTATGGGGGGGAAAAAAAAAAACCTATTTGTTCCACAGGGTGCAACTTCATTTAGATTAGTGCTGAATCTGAAGAGTGGGGAGGAGAAAAGAGTGAGGTGGTTGCATTGAAAATAAGGCATAAGATTCTTCACAGTCTATGGAGGGGGAAAAAAAAATCCCATTTGTTCCACAGAGTGCAACTTCATTTAGATTAGTGCTGGATCTGAAGAGTGTGGAGGAGAAAAGAGTGAGGTGGTTGCATGTTTTTCATTATTCCTTCCTCTGTTTTTGGCAGCAAAAGCAAAAAAGGCATTCTTCCACACAGATCCTGTGAAATATTGCACGGTCTTCCCTTAGGCTTGACCTTTTGAGATAAAAAGAAAGCTCTCTATGGAAAGGGGTAGAATTTATGTTAAGTTATGGATCTGTCATGAGAACTTCAGTGACAATGAAGCCGAATTGCTTCTACAAAGATTAAAACGTTCCTGCAAGATAGATAATGCTTGCAGTTCCTCCAGTGATTCTTCACACTGCTCTTACCACAACCACAGTACACCAATATTATGATGAGGCTGCTAGTTGATCTATTAATATTACATCAGGAAGAAACTGAAACGTTCAGATGTCAAAAATCTTTTCAGCAGGATGGTCACAATGTTAAAATGCCAAGGAGACTGAGTTTTGCTCTTTCTCATGTACATACCAAAAATTATCAAGTCAGAGTCAACGTAAAACTGCAAAACTAGCTCACTTTGAGCTTAGTGACCCAGGGTGTTCTGAGCTTCTGAATTAAGATGAATATTCATAAAGGTGCAGATGGAAAATCCAAACTTACAAATGTTTATAGGAGACAATAACTTCTAGCAAATGGCAGCTGTAGCAGAAACATGGAAGGTATTTGTTATCCTGAGGGGCTAGTGGCTGTGGACTGGTAAAAAGGTTCTGGTAAAAGGTAGAAGGTCTGGTAAAAAGTTCTGTGTAAACCACATATAGGTACATGGTCTATAAGCTGTTTATGCTCAAAGGGAGGGGTGTAAAGAGAGCATGTGCTGGAATGGACGTGGGGAAGCCTTGTCAGCCCACATCTCATTGCAGATAGGACTGTGCAGAGCGTTGTACACCAAAATGAAGTGGTCCATCTGATGCAGTCATTTCAGGGCTCCCAGCATAAGAAGTGGCATAACATGCCATCTATTTCAATTGTCACATCTTTTAATTGCTCCTTTTGTATCAATAAACATCTTTTGCTTATATCCTGGATATGAGGTGTGGTTTCCATGAATCCTCCTGGATTTGGAGAGGCAGAGGGAAGAGAAGTTCTTATCACTGATAAAATAATGGTGACCATTTCAAAATTTGTGAAAAAAATCTTACGAGACTAAGCAGATGCAGAAAGTCAGCTTGCAAGGTCATCTGAGGGGAGATTACCTACTCCAACCCACCCTGGCTCACAGGAGAAGAACATTTCTTTTTCTGCATAAATGGAGAAGGCAGAGAAACTGTTTCTGTTCTCTTCCATTGCCTGCCCAGTGTTTCTGAAGAACAAAACCTTCAGGTACCGAAGAGTAAGAAAGATGATGAGAATATAAACAAAGATCCAACAACCCACCCAAACCCATAATTAAACCTTTCCCTGTGATAGCACAGTATTTTTCTGAAGTGCAGAGAAGTGGAAAAATCAGTGTCTTGGGCAGGTAGGAGGAACAACACCTGTTCCACCAGGACAGGCAGCACTACTGATGAGTCTGGTGGGAGATGTCAGTACATGGGTACTACCACAGGAGATGTCTGAAGTACTGCCACAGCCTGCCAACAAAAGCACTTTCCTCCTTAACACATCACTGATCCAGGATAACAAGCTCAAGTATAATTTTCCAACCTTAGGACAACACAGAGTCTAACATATCAAGCTGCTCAACTCTACTGGGGATTTGAGATCTAGTGAGAAATAAGGAAGAGGAATATCCTTCTCTTTTTTCCTCTTCTACATCAGAAACACACACCAGTCAATGAACCACATGCTCTTGCCTCTGTGACATGAACAGCCTGGCTCTGTGGAGACCTGTTTTGATTAGGATTATGTCAGTTCCTCAGGTGCATTGCATTGGATGACCACTTCTAAATGGTCATATGACACTGTGGGACTCCCATGCCTTATAGAGACAGGACACTTCTATTCTGGCAGAATAATTACATGGAACTTCTCAGGAAGTATAAACAAGGATCTGAACTATGAGGGTAAAAAGAAACAGTTCACTTTTAACTAGTGGCAGAGGGCACAGTTACAAAAATGAGAGACAATCAGAGATGGAAACTGGGGAACCACATCCAGACTTCAGAGCTGACAGCAGGGAGATACAAACTCATGCTAGGGAAGAAGGAAAAGGGGAAAGACTCCTAGGAATGTAGAGCTTTTTAATCCTGAGACCAAAACACAGCATATCTTAGGGATAGCAATAAGAGGTAAGGAAAGCTGAGGGCCAGAAGGTGTCCTAAAAAAATAGCTAAATGTTGTTATTTATTCAGCGCCTTGAGACTTCATTCAGTGGAAAAATTAGTGCCTTTTAGAACCACTGCTATTTGTATCCTTTGCTTCATGTTCTTATTTTTTATGTTCAATAAGAGACATGAGGAGAGCTGAAGGCCAGAAGGTGTCCTAAAAAAATAACTGTTGTTATTTATTCAGCGCCTTGACACTTCATTCAGTGGAAAAATTAGTGCCTTTTAGAACCACTGCTATTTGTATCCTTTGCTTCATGTTCTTATTTTTTATGTTGTCTTCAGAAAACTTGTCTGTTCTCCTTTTTCCCCCCATGCCTCTCTCTCATTTCCCTTTTCTCTTATCTGCATATCTTTCCTGCAGCAACTACCTCATTATTACTACCCCTGATGTCAATGAAACAGTTAAGGTAAATGTTGCTGGGGTCACTGTGGATGTTCAGTATTAAATGTGGAAGTTAACCTTCTTGTAGCATCAACAGAAAGAAATAGGTGCCTCAAGGCAGTCATTCACCTCATCTTAAGGCATGGGGGATAACAGCTTTTGCAGGTACCTTTCTACCCCATTGACTGAAGAGGGTTCAAGCCCAGGCAGCTGATTCAGACAAGATATCTGAGTTTTAGGTCAAATTAATTCCACCTTGATACTGAAAAAAGTTCACTGACTGTTGAAAAAAAATATATAAAAAAGCCTGTACTTTGTCCTTACATACAGTCTGGATTTACCACACATTAGAGGCATATTTGTATGGAATCTTAGATTTTGGAGGCTCTTTGACCCACAAAAATCTCAGGAGGAACAGAGCCCAGCTGGGGTATTTGAAACCCCTGGTAAAGGGAAGAAAAAAAAGTATGCAGGGACTAGGAAGAAAGATCATGGAACACAGCTGAGAAAAAAACATTTACACCTAACAGTCACTCTTCAGAAACTGCCTTGTCAAGTTCTTCCTGAAGGCATCAGTGATACACAGAACATTACTCCAGAGGCGTGGATTGCCTTATGATACAACACTGCTTGGATTCATTCCCTCTCAGAGGGCTGTGGTTTGCCCCAGGTGATCTGCTTTCTCAGCATTGCCAGAGACAGAACCACACTGCTGCTCGCCAGGAGGGCAGGACTGAGCCCACATGCTGCTGGGGCAGACACTACACATCAGCTCCCAGGCTCCAAGGCTGGGTCTTCATAAGGAATGCTTGCCCCTGCTGACAAGAGTTGTAGGAGTACTGGCCTAAGAAAAATCAGACAAATTGGTAACTGTGTGCTTTTCATGGTAACAGATAGAAATTTGATAAAAATTCAATTAGATCCCATGTAGTGAGTTTAAATGTAATCAAAAGGCAAGGGAGGGGACTGTTCTACTCCACTCCTTCTGGGAGTACACAGAAGAGCACGCTTATTGTCTGTTCAAGTCAGATTAAATTCCAAGATCTTTCCTGTAAAATCCAAAAGTCAATAAATTAGTCATTGGCCTGGATATTATTGGGTCAATTACCTAGACAAATGGACAGACTTTCAATATCCCAAAGACACTTCAATAATTACAAAGTAGTCAGAATTTTTGATTATCAAAACAGAGAGATACTTATTTTTCCTCCCATTCTTTTGCATCTGTGATCAAATTCTGCAATAAATGCAAAATAATTCTGAATGATCTTGTTATAAAAGTAGATTGTGTAGTGCCTCTACCCTGATTGATGGAAGAGCTTTAGCATATGAAGGATAAACATGGCTTTTATCTTATTATGCTTGAAAATGCCATATTTCCTTCTCTAACCTTTTAAAACTTAAAATAAATTAAAATAGAATTTCAGACACAAATATATTAATTTAAAATACAGGTATCTACTGCAGCAAATTCTATCTAGCATCATGACCTGTAATCATCTGATAAAGAAACTTACTTCATGGAAAACAGGCATGAGGAAAAGGGAAGAAAAAAAGGATTTAAGAAGGACAGTGAACCTTTAGGCTTTTAAATACATACATAAGAAATAAAGACCGGATATGAGAATAACATCATATAAAATCCTAGAGTTAAAATTAACCCAGTCTGAATTAGTATTAAATGGCAATCACAAGCCCATCTTCCTTCTAAGGATGCCCATAACAATTGGTGAAAGGTAGCAGTGTAGTGATGGAAGAACTCCAGAACTTCACTGTGTTATGGCCAGAAGCTCTGAAAAAAATCCAAACCTGGGCAATGCTCTTGTTTTAGAATAGATGAAGTGGGAGTCTCTGCCCTTCCCAAATGCAGGGGCTAATGGAGCCTTTTCCCCACGGGAAGGCCTCATATTGCTCTCCTGTTAATGGGAAAGCCTGCAAGGACTTCCTTATCTCTGAGCAGAGTGCCTCTGGGCTTCCTCAGGGCTCCGTGGGTGTGATTCGTCACGCTGGGCTGCAGCTTAGTGCCACCTGCTAGCTCTCGTGAGGAGGAGAAGAGAGAGAAAAGTCAGGGTTTCCAGATGCTTGCCATCATTCCTTCTCCATCAATTCTCATTTGCTGTCCATGAACTGGCTACTAGCCCTCCAGCTCTATCTTTGCCTGGTGGCTTGTTACGTTTTAAAGGAGCATACATGTCAAGGTAGAAAAACTATTGCTCTCCAGAGAGGGTAAGGGTAAAAGAGGGCTATCATTTTATGAAATCTAGTAAAATACAACATCTCCACGCAATACACTCCTCTGTCATTGGACTGGTTGAGCTACCAACAAGAACATCCTGTAAATACAAGTCTTTTCCTGCTTGCAACTGTACAAGATTACAATTTTTTGCCAAAGCATCCATTAACAGAGATTTCTTGATAGATAGTTTCAGAAAGATGTCAGAGTGACTAGCTGACCTGAGACCTCTCTATAGCAGCTATTCAGTCAGCTGGCTGTCACACAACTCACTCTTTAGGCTGAACTGAACAGTCAGGTGCCTCAGGCTTTTCACGCAGTGCTGCCCTGAATGAACACCTAACCACAGGCAATTCTTTTCAGAAAGTGGAAAATCAATGGTGTGTGGTAGTATCTTATCCAAGGACATTCTGTGAAGCCTCTTCCTCACTCCAATGCTTGGCCCAGCCTAGGCTGAACTTAGTGACAAGGGATAAATTAAGCCAGTCTTTTGGGAACCTGTTGTGAGTACCACTGGCTTCCCAAAGACTCTTTGAAAGCCTCCACCTTTAGAAAGAGAACAGGGAAAATTAGGGAAGATGCTATGTCATACATGAACAGAAATACAAGCTCAGGTTGCCTGGCTCCTAAACACTTCCACTAGATCTCGAGACCTTGTGCAGCCATCCATGGCCTCTTACTATTTCTTCCACTGGCTATGAACAGAAGCCTAGAGATTGTACAGATACAGATGTTAATTTTGTATCACCCAAAATGGGTGACCTCCTCTCTCAAGATGGTCAAAAGACCATGAAGTGAGACTGAGGATTTACAGGCAGTAACTTGGTAGTCCCTACATTTTCTTAAAGGGTGACCAGGCTCTGGAGATAAGAGCCAGCAAGACACCATGCAGCAGCTGAACTTGCCCAGGGGTGGCATAAGAGCATGTTTACAAGTGCAAAACCACCTGTGATAGGTTTGGAGAATGATGGAGAGCTGTAGGAACCCATCTTGGTGCAGTCACATTTACAGTCTTCAAGGCTTCTACCTCGTATTTATTGAGGTAGAAGCCTTGAAGAAAACTATCCTTGGAATTATGGCTGGATGTCACCTTTGGGAGTGCTAGTTGGCACAGCCCACAGCAACACCACGAAGTAAGCTGTAACAAACACAAGTAGGATACTTGGACTTGTTGCCCAGACTCCTTTACTGAGCAAACTAGACATACCCTTTCAATGTGCTGCCAGGTGCTATCACACTTGATGTTTCCTTGCCATAATCCAGGAGGAGTTAGCTCCTTCTAGGCCCACAGCTCCTACTGGACAGCAGTTCTAGAATTTTATTTCCACAATGTCTAGGACTAGGATAAACTTACTGATCTTCATCTTTTCATGCTTCTTAGCAAGGTTTATACAATAAGTATTGTATCTGTAGCATTGAATACCAGTCAGAGATAAAGTAGAAAAGCTGGTTTTACCTTCCTTTTGCAATACAGATTCATCAGAAATGACCAAGCATCCTGCTAACCTTTTCTTTCTCAGTAAACTTCAGCTTTGTTGAATGTGAGCAACCAGAATTGCACATAGATTAAACCACTGCAGCACTAAGCATATTGCAGGCACCTAGCCTCACATATTTTAAGATTTTAGCCTTTTCCATTTCAGAAGATTCATCATAAACAACAAGAAGTGGAAACTGAAAGAAAAAGGGAGGCCTAGGTGTTTTAGAAATAACAAAGAGATGATGGAGTTTTGTTTTTTTTATTAAAATTCTACATTTCCAAGTATAGTCATTTTTCATAATTCCACCAAGCTTTATCATCCCAGGACACTAAAAAAAACCAAAAAGCCAAGAGGAGACTTCACCTCCTCTCCCCATACTCATAGAATACTCACACTATGCCTCCTTATGGCTTTTTATTTTTCTTCTTTTCACAGTAATGAAGAAGCATCTAAACTCCAAAGACTGAGGTTTTCCAAACAGTAGCCATCACTCTTCCTGACCACTAGCAAAGCCTGGTGTCATCCTGTGTTCATTTCCACTTGGCTATTCATCATTTTCCTGGCCTGGAAAATCCTCATCCTGGAAGACCCAGACTCCACCTAACCATCAAGGTCAGACAAGTGCTGAGGGATGCAGTCTGATAGATCCTCAGGAGCTACAGAACAGAGAGACATCGATGGGCAGCTAAATACCACAAAGCAAAATCCTCTGAACAGGCAAAGATATTTTACACCTCTTTCAGTATTTTTCTTTTAATTTCATATATTTAATAGTGCACTCTCATCTCAGTAACCACAAAAGGAATTAGCATTTCTAAGGCTCTTTATGATCAGAGTAACTATTCTTCCCTTAGAGGGCTTAAATAATTATAACTGTCACTCCACTTTCATGTGCATTGAATTCTTGTCTGTAACAAGCATTCATTTTGCTCAATATTGAATTCACTGTCATTTCCACATGTCAGTCCAAAAGGAAGCTGTCAAGAGTTTTAAGTGAATTTACTTGAGAGAATAAATCACAGTGTTTAGACCCAATGCCATTGAACTGGAAACCACAGAAAATGCTGTTGCAGAACTGTCAAACAAGCTTTGTACAGAAGAAAAAGACCGGCTGTGCACTGTTCTCTAAACTACTCGTGCTGCTTTGAACACACTGTGCCTCCCTGTCCTCTGGCATTCACAGCACAAAGTCACACAGTTTCTCTAAAACAGAACAGCTCTTCCAGTGTGTAGAACATCCAGCATGGACTAGAGAGATGGAAGTTCACATGATGCTCTTCTACTGACTTCACATATCAATCTGAGATGGTTTCTTATGGTGGAATTCAGCTCCAGGATCAGGAACAAGTTTGTGTCTCTGCAATGCCAATGGCTACGAGTCAGTCAGTGCCCCTATAGCCAGTGGGGATCTACTCACTGCAGGTAGCACACTCCAGAGAAGAAGACAGCTGAGCATACTGAGGTGCAAGACAAACAACCTCTTAACTCCAGAGGCTATTTTGACTTCACCTCTGCTGAATATAATGGGAGCTTTGACATCCACTTCTCATGAAAGCATCCAAGATGCAGAAACCTAAATTTATGTTCTAAATCTGGAGCTGACTTAGATCTTGCTGTCAGATCGACAGGACATCTAAATAATCTAACCAACTCTAATTTGAAGTATGTGGTGTACAGGTATGACAGGGTCAAGTCCCTGATGCTGATATTCATTCTAGCTATAGGGCCACTTTCTTGCTCAGGGCTGTTTGCAACAGCATCAAAGACAGTGTGAATCCACAGAACAGTGCTGAGTCCACAGAGCCATGAGAGCGTGAGCTGGCTTTTATTCTCTTATCCTGCATCAGCAGCATTTCCAAACCGTGCTCTAACAACTGCCAGCGTGAGCAAAAACAATCAACTTGGACAGTCAGCAAGCCCTCAAGCTAGATCCTGATTTTGCAGTAGTGGTAGGTAAAAAGCAATAAAAAAAAAAAGCCATATTTTACTCATATCCTGAGGAAATGTGAAGAGAACAGTGCCATATATGAGTTCTACCTTACTACATCCGTAGTTGTTTCATAAAAATCATATTGTTAGGAGCATCTCCTCATGGAGTCATCTTGCCTTTGCCATCTCTGAGGCAGCAGCAGCTGTAGCTGTACTACTCTCAAAATGTACCAGCTTGCCTATCATCCACCTTGTTGTCTAGGTGATTAGGAATTATTTGATTTTGATTATTAACATGCCCTCTGTTGCATTCCTGGTTCAAAATTGAGACCAAGTAATATATAACTTTCTAGTACCTTCTTTCTCTTCGCATCCCAAAAAATCCACAACCCCCTAAAATTGCCTTTGACAGTCTTTTTAAACTCAATTCCCCTCCAGTTTTGGGAGCAGGTTGCCGAGTACTCTTACAGCATTACATCTATCATAGCTGGACTTCTCATCTTGTTGCCACTAGCAATAGTTAAAAGTCCAACTGCAGCCAGCAAAGGATGAAGGTTAAAGCAGAAAAGCATTTACCCACCACTTCTACCTTCACAGACTCAGCAGTGGCTAAACAGGTTTTTCTTACCTTCAGGTAAGAAATATTTTCATGCTCGTACTCTTACTACCAACGTATTGATTTTTTGCATTGTATACAATTTTATATCTTCTAATTGCTCAGGAAAAAGCCTCAGCATATCTTCAGAAAGCTATGCTGAAATGGATTTACCTTTATAGGTGAAAAAAGGAAGTACAGAAGACTAGAAGGCAGACATTTTAAACTTCAAAACTTCCATTTATCAACCACCTACACAGAAAGCCTGATTTTCAGAGAAGAGCTGAGCCCCTGGGCTCCCATTTGTCACAATTACCACGAAAAACTGAAGTGGTTTAACCTGCCCTAGCAGGGACAGAACTGAATTCTGGATCTCCCAAACTTGTAAACTATCAACAGCAGGTGCCTGTGCCTCACAGCTTTTATCCAGAGATACCTGAGGGCAAAACAGTCCTGTAAGACAGGCTGGAAACAAAGTCTTGTCACCCTCCTCTTTTCCTCAGCAATAGGCTTATCCCTGGTAGGCCTGGCACTGAGCCCAAAAGATACAGATGATTTTACTCTTTCTGGCTTTAGGGGCTGTTGTTTGTTTGTTTAATTTTTTGTTGTTGTTCTGTTTCTCATCTCTTTATTCTTCTCCTGATTCTATAAGCAGTTTTGAATGCTCTAACTCGCATGAGTAGAGGCTTGTGGAGAGAGGAAGGGAAGACTATACAGCTCAAGACTCACACTCCTCCTCCCTGAATTCACCCTTTCTAGCTCCTTAAATCCTTCATTCCCAGCAAGCTCCAAACAACCACCTATCTCTGCACCTCATCCATCTCATGTTATTAGTTGCCTTTGCTCTTGATCAGATCCCTTCTCTGACCCGATGTCACCGGTTCCAGATGTCTGCCCAGTCACTCTAATCCCTGTTTCTGTGAGAGGAGGCAAACTTAGACCATTCTAACACCAAACCAGAAAAATCTGCATTACCAGTACATAATTTTTCCTGCTATGTGAAACTTCAATATGTTTTTTTTGCTCCCCTTACTAGACATTAACTGCCATGGCTGTGATGGATTATTACTGCCTTCATTTTTGCAGACAGAGAAACTGTAAGAAAATGAGGTTCAGCTTCATGTAAAAAGCTT
The DNA here is from genome assembly GCF_000691845.1 of Merops nubicus. Taxonomy (NCBI): domain Eukaryota; kingdom Metazoa; phylum Chordata; class Aves; order Coraciiformes; family Meropidae; genus Merops; species Merops nubicus. Next base: position 23,722 of record NW_008609098.1, read on the forward strand.
CACATCATTCCTTTGAGCAGGCCCAGGAGTTCTGACACTCCCACCTACTTCAACGGGAAGAAAGATTAGATCAACACTGAGTGCCTTTGAAAATCCCACACTACTTTCCTGCCTCAAAGCAGTTTGAAACCCAACTCCCAGGGGCTCATCTTAGTCAGTCAATAAACACTACATCTGTTTCTAGGAAGTTATAAACAGCGTTTCACAAAACAATTGTGCAAAATCTGTGGAAAGAAAAAAAAAAAGGAAACTGTATAAAAATGCATGAAGCTACTCCAGTAATATTAACATGAACCTGAAGCCATTTCCCATAAAACATACAAAAGAGTAAAAGATTATAAACACTGCAGCTGCTGATCTGCCTAACATATCTAATGCAATATTCAATCTTTTCCAGAAATCAAAATGAATTATGACTAGAATTACTACCATACAGGCAATATGTAAATATGCAGAACTGCCAGCCCTGGAGTGAATAGAAGAGATGTTTCTTGTTAGGTTACTGCTGAGACTTTTCTACAGCCCTGGTTCCTGTTGAAGTGTGAGTAAATGTGTTTTTACATAGTAACTTCAAAATCTGAAAATGATTTTGACATCAAGATTAATGGCACAATGTTTAGAAAAGTGTTAAGACAACCAAAAAAGAATTGTAGTATCAGTCCACTTTATTAGATGTTACCCATAGAATCTGGAATTGCTTTGAAAGTCCCAAACCTTCACTGAGGTTCCAGATTGCCATGTTTGTTCTTGGTACCTTACAACACTTCATCGTCTGCAACACTAATGAGACTTTTCCTAAATAACGTGAAAATGATTTTAAGTTTGACATGATCAAGACTAATGGCACGATGTTTAGAAAAGTGTTAAGACAACCAAAAAAATTGGTAGTATGAGTCCACTTTATTAGATGTTACCCATAGAATCTGGAATTGCTTTGAAAGTCCCAAACCTTCACTGAGGTTCCAGATTGCCATATTTGTTCTTGGTACCTTACAACACTTCATCGTCTGCAACACTAATGAGACTTTTCCTAAATAACGTGAAAGAAACATTGCTACAGTTTATAGCAACCTATCACCACACGAACAGTACAATCAGTTAAAATAAACTAGAGGCATGAGTGAATTAGTCAATATACTTAGTGCATTTCAAAATGAGAACAAGCTGCACAGTGAACCCCAGCCAAGCATTTCCACAATTCTGACAGTTTTTAAGTATCTAAAAAATTCAGGAGTATGCCTCTTAAATTGAAGACCACCTAGGCTTCTAGGTCATTCATGCACTCTCAAAAACTTTCTCCATGACCTGGGTCAGTCAAGTGTAGCCTTTCACACCCAACAACAGGTTCAGCTTTAGCCCAAAACACAAAAACCCCTCTAGACACCACAGCTGTAGAGAATTTTACCATTCAAATAAATTCCATATCTCTAAACTTCTGAGGATAAGGCCACCAGACTGGAAGAGGCACATATGTCAAATCAAGTTTATTAAAGAAAATAAATAAATAAATAAATAAAAAAGCATACTCTTCCTAAGGCAGAAGGCAACATTTTCATTCTAATGGCTTTGGTAAGCATTGCTTACCAAAATATCACTGACACACAATGCATCATTAATTAGAACTATATACTTCTAGCATGTTCAGCAAAGCAACATACCTGTGGTTCAAAGCTACAGCAAGACAAGCACTGTTTGACCTCTGTACTTACCTGGGCTCTGCAGAATGTACCCCAAACAGCACTATTCATCCTATGGTTCAACACTGTGACAATTGCTTACCATGAAGGATTAACTTGCCCTAGGACTGCTTCAAAGTGACTGTAGCTCCTTTCTCCCAGGTCTCAGAAATAGGTGTCCAAAACCATCAGCATTCTCTCAGCCTTAGGTGTCATGGTGTTCAGGTCAGCCACTGACCATAGGCAGCCTGGATACATCCTTTCACCATTTTTCCACAGTGGGTATGTATATATACATATAAAAGTCACATAGCAACATACTATAAGGTGGAAGCTCTGTTGCTGGGGTGATCACAAGACTACTCCACACCTTTTAACATAACATTGCTTTTGTCATCCTTCACTGTCATTTCAACATTTAGCTGTTCATATTGAATAGGAACATAAGGCAAATCCAGACCTTCTGCAGTTATGTTTCCACATTCTATAAGTGTATCCTGTAGGGTAACAGAAGGATCCAGGTTAGACCACCCCTGTGGAGGCCACCAGTCCACATAGAGCCAACCTCACAGCCACAGCAGGTCCTCCAGGATTGTTCCATTGATGTCTGTACCTCCAAGGATGGAGGTCCTACCAGATTTCTGGGTAGCATGCACCAGTGCTTAACCCGTCTCAAGGTGAAATATTTTTCCTATATATTTTTCTGTGCAGACAGAGCCATCCTTGGTGCAAGATGTAGTTGCTGCTTCCCAACCTCAGCTCCATTGGTCAGAGAAATCCCATCCTGGCTTTCTAACAATTCTTTTCAACTGCTTAAAGGAAGCTTAAGTTTTCCTTAGCCACTTTTTCTTCAGACTAAACAAAGCCTGCTTCCTCGGCCGTGGACAAAACAGACTTCAGTTAGGGAAAATTAACTTATTGGCAATCAAGATAAATATTTAACTACCAATTTGGTTAGTGGGGAACAAAGAGGCAACCTGTAAAGCAGCTTTCCTCCCTGCTTTCTGAGGCTCAGCTTCACTCCTGGCTCCTCTCCCTGCTCCGAGCAGCATCAGGGGCTGCAGTCAGCCTGCAATGGCTCCTCTCAGCCACCCCACCTTCCCTCAGCTTCCTTCTCTGTCTGGTATTTTCCACCCTTCCTCAGAGACCCTTTCCCAGCAACACCACCTGCAGGGCTCAGTGGTGCCACGGGGTGGGTCTGTGCCCAGCACAGGGCACCCCCAGCCTCCCCTCAGAGGCTGCCATGTAGCCCTCCCCACCACAGACCCCTGCTGCACCCATGTAGTTAGATGACCCCTCACCCAGCCCTCTTCTACCACAGACCCTCCACCCCCCAGCTCTCACAAAGATGTGCAAGGCCTCAAGAGGCTTTTCCTCTGCCAGGAAAGGCGCCTTTGCATGCCTCAGGCTTTGCTGTGTCCTTCACTACTGTTGCCTGCCTTCTTCAGAGTTTTACCTACATAAACTGTTTATCCTCCTTTAACTACTTGCTTCTGCTACAATTATACAAAAGAATTAAGACATTCCAGCCCTGTTTGACCACCCAAGCACCACTGAGGTGAGCATTACTAGAAACAAAGTAAGGACCAAAATCCATGCTGACACCTCTGAAATTGAAAGAAATAGCCTGAGGAACTTAAAGTCCTTTAGTGGCACTGACTTCAGATAAAAAAACAGATGGTGATATTTAATACTGGCATAATAATTACAATTAGTATATGTTAAGCAGTGCTTCTCAGTGTAGAAGACATCTGGCCAAATCCTACCTAATTGATGCCTTTGGTAACTTGCCAGGAGGCACAGAGACTGCCTTTGGTTTGTAGAAGAAATGATAATGGTCAGTCAGCTTTCATTACAAACAGGCTTCAGCAAGAGCTGTATCTTCAGCAGTGTAGCTGCCAGCACTTACTCTCAATGCTCATTAGGAAGTTTCCTTCTCCAGGGACCATGGGCCTTGCAGTCCTGCAGCTTACACCTACTGCATCCATGACACCATGATGAGATCTGCATCCCATCCTTGGGCACCCCTGTTTCAAGAAGATGTTCAGTAACTGGAGAGGACAGCTGTAAACGTGACAGAACTAATTGAGTACCTTAAAGTAGAGAAACCTCTGTTCATTCTCTTTACAAGATAAAAAGCTTGGGATAACCTCATTATTGTGGTTACATTTTCACTTGGGAATAAAATGCAGTTAGTGGAGGGCTCTTTAACCCAGCTGGGAAAAGGAGAAACTAAAGGACATCAAGTTAGAGCCAGATATGTGGAAGCTAGCAGTAGGTTGGTTCTAGTGCTGAGGGTGATTTAGCAGCTATCAAGGTTAAACAGGTATAAAAGGCACCAGAAAGTCCAGTAATCTCTTTTGACCTTAAAAATACATGTTTATACAGTGTCAGCTCTGATTCTATATTGAGCAAATAACCCAATGACTTTTGTTGTCAAAGCCTGAACTGCACCAGGCCTTGTAGCCAACTATTGCCCACAACTGTCCTCAGCACCCCTGGTTTCAAATGGCACAGACAGGGTTTTCTTCTGTGGCTGAAGGACAACGTGAGACTGCTCAGACACTGAGCAACTTCAAAGGTCCAGAGAACACAACCACTGGTGAAACAGATGAAGAGTGTTCTGCTCAGCAGGCCTCTACGAAGCATTTATTAAAGACAGAATGAATACAGATGAGACTTAATGAATTAAGGAAAAGAGCAATTATATTATGGGCCCTCTGAACAAGAGGAAGCCATACTCCTGTTCAGCCCCTGCACGATGGATTCAGCCACAATGGAATTACCCACTCATTTTGCTCTGAGTGCTTAGTGTTGAGCACTGGAGGTTTCATGTATTTTCCTGGCTCTCTACAGCAAGCTGTAGAACTTTCCTTACAGAAAAATGCAAGGAGCCAAGACTTTTACCAAACAGTGCAGAGTTCTAAGTCAGCACCTCTTTTGTTGATCAGCTTTCAGAAATTGTCAACATCAACCCTAGATGCAGAACAGCCAAAATTTTTGTAAAACATTTTCTTTTCTTAAACTCTGACCCTGGGGTAAATCAACTGCAGTTTATTTCGATATAGAATCTGAGCTGATGTAGAATCAACTCTCTATAGATAATCAATACTGTAATCATTGGTTAGCTACACTATATTGAATATTTCTATGACATTTACTCCTCAATGCAGTATTCATGGGTGCCTTTCTCTTTATAGAAAAAGACAAGAAGCTGCCCATTTTGGGTCATTGGGTGAAATGCAGGCCCTACTTGAAGAGAACATGAAATTTAGTGCAGATTGCACTAGTTCAACACAGGGGCAGTCAAGGCATGTAGTAAACAAATGTTCAATGATAGCCCTTAGTCCCTTAGCAAAGTCACTTGTAGATGAAGAGCAGACAAATTCCTTACACTTAATACTATAATGAGCTTTTTTTTTTTGCTATGTTACATTGAATTTGTACTATTAAGTGCAATGGTATAAAAGTTACTCTTAATTTTTCAGTAACATTTCACACTAAAGAATTTCCTTGAGCATCCTTAGGGTGACCACTCATATCATAAGGAAAAAACTCCAAAGATTCTAAAATATTATGTTTTCAGTTACCAACCCATTCCAAAGCATTTACAAGTTCCTCCAGATGGAAGAAACAGCAGCTTTTTAATTAGTACTTTATTCTGCTAGAGACAATCCAGTACAGTTTTGATACAATATTGACAATGTAGCCTACATGGTAATTAGATTAGTGAATCTAAGTTGGTTGGATGGTTTTGTTTAGGGTTTTTTTGGGGTTTTTTTCTTTTTTCGTGGGTTCTTTTGTTTGGTTTTAAAATCCTTTTCTCATTACAAGATAGCTATGAAAAGTTCTGGAAATTTCATCTGACAATAAAATAAAGGATTTTCCCAGTTTAGGTCCAGTCAGCATTTGTTTTAACACAAGCAGAGATCACATAGATCAGCATTTCTCAGTCAGTAACCTCTGAATTGGCCGGAGAATGGTATTAAACAGCAGAACATACTCATGCATCCATTACTCACTGCCCAGCCAGTGGTCTGGGAGCACTGGCAGTGGGTGTGCTGCAGGTTTCATGATGGCCTAATGTCCATGCACTGAGGCAAGAAGCTATTTGCAGAAAGCACAGTTTTGTGAGGCATAATATGGTGAACTGCAGCTGAGCTTTCTGCCATTACTTGCAGAAAAAAAAAACCAGAACCATTAGAGCCCCTTTACTCCCTTCTGGGCTTTTCATCAGGTGATACAGGATAACTAGCTAAAAAAGATTAGGAGACTTCATATTTAAGACTTGGTGCAGGCAGATGCTTTTAAAGATGAGTGTGCTCTGTTCAGCACTAGTGTGTCAGTCCTGCATGATGGGAGATCTATTACCTGCTGGCTCTCAGCCAGGAGCCCTGCACAATGTTATCCTGCTGGCAAAGGAGCCTCTGCAGAGCCACATCCTTGTTCCACATCATCTGAAAGTTGTGAGCAGTCACTGAATGAAAGGAAAAGAGGCCGAGGAAGGAGTACAATGTTCAGCTAGCAGGTGCACAGGCACATGCAGAAAATTGCATTTTTCCACAGGTCCTCAAGTGCCTACTGAAGATATGCATGCATGGTGGGAACATGCTCTGCTCTCCCCCATACCTCTTACACAGAGAGAGCAACACCTCTTGAAAGCTGCTACTGTTCCCAAACCAAAACTTTTATTTTCCTCTAGATAGGAGGAAAATATGGAGTGCCTCAAGCAGCCCATGCTTCTTTGCACATGACAACTGATTCAGCAACTG
>NW_008609099.1:0-16017 GCF_000691845.1 Merops nubicus
TGATTCTATGATTCTATGAAATAAGAAAATTACATAAAGTATTGTCAAAACTGTTGGGGGGAAATGCAGCTTTGTGTAAATTGGCCAAAGTGAAGATTTAAACATGCTGGGCAGATACTGTCCCAGCTACCTAAACTGCGATGTAGATGTCCCAAACAACCTAGAAATGTCAGTAAGAGAGAAATGGAATATTTATGTCTCAGAATTGACCGAATTTTTGTCACTAGCATATGTGGACTCGTTTACTAGTTAGAAGCAAGGAGGATCTTTAGATGATTGGTATGAACAAGGAGGCAAATAACTGGGGTATACTGGGTCTCTCTCTTCAGGTCCTCAGGGGTTTCTATGGATATTGAGCATATAGCAAATACAGACAGTTATTTTAGACCTACTGGATAGCATTCTCTCCTTATCATGATGCCAGAGTCATAAACCTCAGGTATCAGTGAAGTGATCCCTGAAATCAATAGATTATATTCCAGCCAGCACTGCAATGCAAAGTGACAAATCTTAACTCACTTGTCGCATTAAAGTGTATGCATGATAAATCAATAAATACAAATGTGCTTAGTGAGAAATAGTTGTTCTAGACTCATTTTACAACTTCTAACAGTATTAGATTGCTTATTCCCCATAGGGAAAGAATTCTATTATCTTGCTGTAGCCTGAAAGAAGATAAGTAGTTTTCAAGCAAACAATTTGTATGAGAAATAGTTATTTTCCACATATTAAATTTATAGCTTAAAAGTGTTTGAAGCAATGAAGAAACTAGTCTTCTTTAAATAATAAAAAAAAGGTAATAATGAAAAACTAAACTGTGAGAGTGTAGCTAGACCAAAATACTTGATACTTAAACAATCAAGTAACTACTATTTGAAAGGTCACTATGAAAGCATTAGCATTTAATCAAAAGTAAGAACAGTTTTATTTCTTATAAAATTATAACTAACTAGGGAAGTCAGATGTTCTTCCTCAAATCCTTTTTATACGTAAAAGGGAAAATACTGTGTGTGTGTAGCCAAGAATTTACTGTTGGTATAGTTGAGGTTTAGCCTTGTAACCAAAATACAAGTGGTAATTATTAGTCCAATTACAACGGATCCTAACAATTATAGTTTAAAATATCCAGTTGCTAGATTCTAGTCACTTCCCCAAGAATGGTCCAATTAAAGTGTTATACATGAAATTCCTTCTCTCTGCCTGCCTTCTCTGGAATCCTTCCCAGTGTTGGTCAATGGTGTCAGATTTTGCTAATGAAATGTAAGGGAACATTGTGAGAGGCAGCCACCACAGTGTCCAGGATACACTAACACTGATAGTTGAGAACTCTTTTTTCTCAGTCTTGGGTCTGCTTAGGGTTATTTTTATATGTTTTCTTGATGCTGGTATTCTTTCCACTGGCTTACAGGTGAAGTTTGAAAATTGCACACTAAGTTATAAATGCTACTCAAAAATCATATGGGTACTCTCATACATAATGAGACAGAATAAGGAAATAGGGAGCTAGAATTTGAAATATATATTAAAAAAACCCAAACATATAAACGTTGGTTCTTTTTTATTTTTTTTTTTTTCCCATCTGTCAACCAATGGCAACAATAAAGAAGAAGAACAAAGGGTGATTGCTTGTTGTACAGTGACTGCCTGGGTTTGTCTGATCTTTACAATATGTAGCATTTAAAGGGTTAAACAAAAATACATTAGCCAGTAGTCTAGTTGTCACTTGACCATAAAACAATTGCTATAACAGCTAAAATCAGCTTAGGCCAGGACAAACCCAGATAACTGCTGAGACCCTGCAATATCAGATCAATACAGCTCCTGTGGACTTTTACTAGTAATTGCACAAGTGATATTTACAGGGCTACAGGTATATCCACACAAGAATATACCAAGAGAATGATAAAGTTTTTCTTGAAAAAATTCTTCTGCAGCCAAGAACATTTGTTTACTTTTGAAATTTTCTGTATTTTATATCCACATGTAAACATTTTGTCACACTACTTGTTCACAAAACTCAAAGATTTGGCTGTCTCTATAATTCATGGAATACTGGATAGGGCTCCATGCCACTTCAACTATGTATCTTCCTCCACTCCCACTGTTAAGTTCCATAATGCAAGAAGCAGAGAAAGTTTTCAATGTTCATTCAAAAATAATTACCAACATGACTATACAATATGGTATCCATACATTCAGGGCTGATGTAGATAGAAAATGAAATTTGGTTGAGGTAGTGCAGATACTGTTTACTCAGTAAGCAAATCCCAAAATATTACTCAAACTATTTAAAGTAAAAACCAGCAAATCATTTGTTTGTGCAGTATCCATATTCAAGGATGACATCTACAAAAAAACTCAGAACACGCCAAATCGTATTAAAATTACAGGGATTATTTCCCCATAGAGGTCACAAAATCACAAAATGGCTGAAGTTTTATAAGGTCATCTGTTCCAATTCCCTTGTTCGAACAAGGCCACCTAGAGCTGGTTGCCTAGGAAAAAGTCAAGGTCATTTTTGAAGATCTCCAATGACAGAGAATGAGCAGCCTCCCTAGGCAAGCTATGCCAGTGCTCAGTCATCCTCACAGTAAAAAAGTTTCCAGACAGTCAGATAGAACCTCCTGTGTTTCAGTTTGCACCCACTGCCTCTGGTCCTGTTAGATACCACTGAAAACAGCCTCACTCTGATCTTTTTGCAGCCTCCCTACCTAGTAAGCCTTTTCAGCTCTAGGCTGATCAGTCCCATTTTTCTCAGCCTTTCCTTACATGAAAGATGCTCCAGTCCCTTAATCACCTTCATTGGAGTTTCTCCACTCTGTCCACGTCTTTCTTGTACTGAGCAGCTCTAAGCTGGGCACAAAACTCTAGGTGTGACCTCATCAGCACAGAGTAGAGAGGAAGGAACACTTCCCTTGACCTGCTGGCAACACTTTAATGCAGCCCAGGATACCACTAGTCTTCTTTGTGTCAAAGGCATATTTTTGGCTCATGTTCAAGCTGATGTCCAGCAGGACCTCCAGGTTCTTTTCTGCCAAGCTGCTTTCCCTAGCATGGATGTCCTTGGCTTCTACTGGTACATGGAGTTACTCCTTTTCAGGTGCAGGACTTTGCACTTCCTCTTGTTGAACTACATGAAATGCACATTGACCCATTTCTCCAGCCTATCAAGGTCCCTCCGGATGGCAGCACAACCCTCTGGTGTATCATCTGTGCTTCCTAACTTGTTTTCATCTTCAAACCTGTTGGAGTGTACACTCTGCACCATGACCCAGGCCATTAATGACATTGTAGAGGACTGGACCCAGTATTGTCCTCTAGCGGGTACACCTCTAGTTACTGGTCTCCAACTTGACTTTGGGCTGCTGATCACCACATTCTGGGCCTGGCCATATAGCCTGTTTCCAATCAGCCTCACAGTCTTCTCCTCCAGCCTATGTAGCAACAGCTTCTCTATGAGAATCCTATGGTAGATAGCATGAAAAGCCTTCTTGAAGTCCAGGTAGACAATATCCACTTGTACACCAGGACAGTCAAATTCAGTGGACAAAGGCTCTTGTTAATTGCTGTCAGGGTGTGGGTGGTGCTTTGCATGCTCTCTAATAGACACAAAGGCCCGTGGGAGCTGTGCTAGGCTGGAATTCTAAGGATCCTAACAACAGTAAAATATTTCTATATACAGTCTGTCTCTTACCTGTAATAGTGCCACATTCTTCAATAAGTGACAGACAGAAAAAACACACTCAATTATGTTTCACTTTATATAAGATTCTGATTCTAAGAGGCTATTTAATTATTCTGTCTTATTATGTACTGTTGTGAGTTAGACACAGCTGAGAGTTGAGCATCAAGTGGCCTCTCACTCACACACTCTCCTCTCCGCAGTGGGACAGCAAGGAAAATAATGAGAAAAAAGCAAAACCTTGTGAGATGAGATAACGAGATTTTAACAGAACAGCATAAGAGGAGAAAAAACAACAGTAATAACAATAACAGTAATGAAACAATTTATAAAACAAGTGGTATAAAATGGACCAAACAGCTAGAGCTGCACGTACAACACAGAGGCTGTGTCAGAGACCCACATGACCTGCCTAGCCCACTCCCTGCACAGACATAACAGGCATGATGTCAGTATGGTACCGGATATGCCATTGGCTGGTTGTTTATCGTGGCTGTGAACTCCTTCTGGTTCCTGGTGAAAATTCCTGCCCTAGCTGAACCCAGGATATTATCCACTCATTATTCTATACCATCCATATCATACCCAGCAGATGTATTTAACAATTAAAAACATACAATTTAATTCACTGGCTGTTCTCACCCCAAATTAAGTCGCCTTGCATACACATTGGACTTCCCCATCCTCCCACATTACCTACTAGGTGCACGCAGGTCCTTGAGGAAAAAGAATCCTGTGGATGGGTTTGTCTTTCTCTGAGGCAGGATTAACCCAGACCATTAGGGCAGATCTTCTTGGGAAAAAAAAAAAAAATTGTAACCCTGAACAAGACTTGGGACACACTCAGAAGACATAGCGCCATGAGCATAGTAGGCTTGGACATCCTTGGATGGTCAAAATTCTTAAAAGTGGAAAAAGTCTCCTCCCCTGTCTTGCCCAAAAATTGGGTGAGATTACTAATAAATGGCTATGTCACATTCACATATCAGTTTAACCTCATGACCAGTGGTATAATCATATCATAAGTCAACAGCGTCCAGTAAAGCAACACAGGACTCCTGACTGATTTCCCAGAGATGATAAACACTATCACAGGGATCACATAAAGGACATAAGGATTAGTAGAACAGCACCATGCAAACAAACGGGTTGACATTGTGGACATGCACTATTTAACTAATACAAAAAAGAATATGTGTAACAAAATAGTTTCAACATGCTTTGGTCAGATTTTGTCATTATCTCAGCTCTTCGAGTCCCACATTGGGTGCCAAAAAGGATTGTCATGGTTTAGGCCCAACCAGGAGCTTAACACCACATCTGCTTGATCATTCCCACACTTCCTCTGGTAGGATGGGAAGGAGAATAGCGAGAACAATGCAAAACCCCACGGGTTGAGATAAAGGAGAATTTAACAGAACATATATATAATTTAATAGGTCCTCTCCTCTTATGTAACAGACATAATGTCAGTATAGTATTGAATATCCCATTGGCTGATTTGTTTGTCTATTGTGGCTGTGAGACCCTCCCAGCTTCCAGTGGAAATTAACCCTATCCTAGCTGAACCAAGGACATATATGAAAGTACCTATTTCGTTTTTGTATGCAGCAGTAGTACTTACCCCTATAATGTAATGAAATGATGAAGGGCAGATGACTGAAGGGGTAAGAAAAATAAAATCATCTTTAATTTGTTCTAAACATACATTAATTTGTTTTATACAGTCTTGATTTGATCTGGTACTTTGGGATGAATGAATGGGTTATCTTTATCTTGTATCATTCCAAATAAAATTGACTCCTTACTTTTTTTTCATTCTGCATTACCTAAAGACTCAAATCTCAATATAGTATGTGACTCTAAATTACAATTGAAAGCTCTGTGTAAAGTTATTGTTACATGACCGAATAGTAAGAGAAGGGTAAACCACAGTTTTATTTGGTGCTTCTCAGGAGAAGTGTCCTACTGTATATTGATTTGGAAACTATGGAAGAACAACTTTAAACAACCATTTTGAAAACAAATGTGTTACTACTGCAATTTCAGCTGGAGTAGAGACATGAAGTACTTTTAATGCTTAGATGAGTCTTGTAAGATAGCAGACAGCCTCATTTCCATAGCAGCCAAATTTCATGAAGCCCTAAGCCAATTATTTAATTAGCTAATTTGCTCAGTTGCAAATAATTTGCACGTAGCTCTAAATGCCAGATTTGAAAACACTGGGGAGAGTTAGTCCTAGTGGAAAGTATATTATTGAGACTAGAATTTCCTTACAAGGTTTTTCCAGGAAGTCTCAACAGGTTTGAGGAATGAAAATCAGTTTATATTGGTGATTGTGTTGAGGAGTGGGGAGGAAAGAGGAGAAAACAGTAATCTGAATCCTAATAGGTGATAGATGATGAACTTGGTTGCCTAAGTAATTCTTATAGAGATATATCTCTCTAATGTCTCATCTTAACTGAATAATTTTGGGGTATATTCACGTTCATGAGATAAATAGACTTGTCTACCTTCTCACTGATATTAGGAAGGGAATTTTAGCCCTTTTGAAGAAAAAGAGTGTTTGCATTTTCTTTTATCCTGTATTCCTTCTATCAGTTTATTCTGTTGCAGTCCCCAGATCTATTTTTTTTTTTCAAGAATTTGTATCTCTTCTGATCATTAAACCTTTCTGCATGTACAGTGACATTTTTCAAATAGCTCTGCCTTCCCATGGCTTCATCACTGGTCTTTCTATGGTTTTTCCCATTTTCTAAAACAAGAAGAAAACAGAAGCAAAATAATTTTAAAATTCTTGCCTTTTCTTTTGCCTACTTACAAATGTAGAGGACTGGCAAATCCATGGAATCATAGAATCATAAAATCATAGAATATCTGGGCTGGAAGGGACCTCCAAAGGTCATCTAGTCCAACCCCCCCACCATAAGCAGGGACATCACCAACTAGATCAAGCTGCTCAGAGCCTCATATAGCCTGACCTTGAATGTCCCCAGGGATGGGTCCTCCACCACCTGTCTGGGCAACCTATTCCAGTGATCTATCACCCTCGTATTGAAGAACTTTTTCTTAACGTCTAACTTAAATCTACCCATTTTTAGCTTAAAGCCATTACCCCTCATCCTGTCAATACAGACCCTTGTGACTAATCCCTCCCCTGCTTTCTTGTAGGCCCCTCTCAGGTACTGGAAGGTCGCTATAAGGTCACCCCGGAGCCTCCTCCAGGCTGAACTTCATCTGCCAGTTTCTTCAGCAGCCCTTTTGCTTACCTGCTACATGAGAAAAGTCATTCTCAAGAATTGTTGTTCTAAGACTTCCTCCCACACCTACAATCAAGTAATCTGGAAACTCTTAAGCACTGGAAATACTGGCATTATGGGGAGGTGAGCACAGAGAAAACAGCTTTGGAAGAATTCCAATGGGTTAGCATTATATTTTTCTCTCCATTCATTGTCATTTCCAGAAGCATTTCCAAAATATCTTTACAGGAGCTCCTTTCCCCCTACTTAGAACAATCATTCCTTTGCATATGCCTAAGTAGATCTCTTGTTTTCCTTAGAATTCCTACCACACTTTATTTTTCCTTTAGCAGCTGTGATGCTCCTCTCTTCCCACAAATACTTTTGGTCTCTTCTGTCAAGATTATAGTCCCTGAGTCTTCAGTAGGAAAAAAAAAAAAAAAAAATCCCAGTCACAAGTAAGAAGACAAAGGTAAATCAAAGTTGTCAGCATTCAGCATTTCTTAAAGCCACCAACAAGTTCTTTTTAGATGATCTGAAAACCTGATTTCTGAATACTGAGTGATTGCACAGGTATAAATAGAGGTTTTTGTTCCTGATGCTTTTTTCTTTCCTTAATGTGATCCTCTGTGACCTGTCAGCTTAACAAGTACAGTCAATGAAGTATGATTTGAAGTCTTCAACTACAAAAGGTTTCACATAGTAGGGAATACTGTGTTAAAAGTTGTGTATAACCAAACTGTGTTTACTTCAATTTTGCATTGGAAAATGGTCAATGGAAACACAGCACCGTGGGGAAATCAAGAAAGGTTTTTCTTCTGCTATTTTCTGTGTGTTCAAAACAATGCTGATAATCCAGCTACACAGACACGTATACATAAACCGAACTACCTCAGTTAGTGTGGATCATGTGATGATTTTTCTCTGTAGTTTCCCCCCTCTCTCACAAAATCACACAAGCTCACATGGACACACATAAATATTATTCTTCAACCCTTATCTTCAAAATATTTGGATTCTGCTTTATAAATACAGAAAACAAGCTGCAAAACTACTGTTATTACTACTCTACTCTGTCTTACTGTGTTTATCTCTTCAAGAGACATAAGGAGAATTAAGCTACCTCTGTTACATCGTCAAAAAGCTAATTAAAGAAAGTTAAAAATAATATCAACAGATAAAAGTTTATCATAAAAAAACCACTCAAGGCCAAACAAGCAGATGCCCAGCAATCCCTAATCTTTCTAGTTTTACACATAATTCAACCCTCATATAAATGCTAAAGGTAATGTTGGCTCTGAGAACATAGATGTTTATCCCCAGGCCATCAGCAATAAAGCTGGCTTCATGTACCATGATAAGTAAATGCAGATACATATTAAAGGTATTATTGGTTTACTATCTTATTTCCTCCACATTGTAGGCAAAAGCTTCCATCTGTTGTACAATATTAAGCTCCCATTTAATCTCCTTATTGTTTATTTTTTTTCTTTTATTTGTTTTTCAGAAACAAGTTTTCATTTTTAAATCATTTACTGCAACACTACTTTTTCATTATTGCCTACATTGTTTCCTTGTAGTGTCTTCATTTATGTATGTCTGAACTCAGCTGAAATATGAACTCAGCTGAAATATGGCAGGAAAAGAATGAGTCATAAATAAAACAACTACAATATTTTCTTCAAACACTGCATAGGAGTTCTGTAGTTGAAGGAGGGCAAGACACTGGCCACAGGGAGACATCAGTAATGTAATACTAGTATGCCATAAAAAGAAATAATTCTCTGGATACATCACATTATCTTGATACTGTGCAAATGGAGTATATTTGAATTCATCAGTTGAAAATGGAAAGAAAACATTGTTTGTATTATAATGGTCTGGACAATAGAAATTATTTAATTTGGCTGCTGCTTTAGGTGATAGATACAGACCAATTCACTATGTTTTATTTTATTTTGGTTTGGTTTGGCTTGGTTTTAATCCTGGGCACCATTATAAAATAAAAAGGATTTAACTTCTTATCATACAAAAGGGACCAACCATTTACAATTTAACATATTCTCTAAAAATAGGGTTTTTTTATTAATTTATATCCTTGATTGAAAGAATGGCAACAATATTGCTGTCAGCTGCATCCTAAAGTTAAAAATTTTGATTTTAAATGACAGGTAGACTTGAATGATCCTTCAATAGATATTTGATTAACAAGTCCATAATGACGTGTCTCATAGCAAGTTATGGAACACAGTGAAAACTTTTTTTTCTATGATGACAGAAGTGTGTGGTGACTCAAATACTTTTGTCATAATGGTTCCAGAAGGTGGCTGAATTCTGACATTGGCAAGAATGCACCCTTATATTGGTGTTTTTTTTCTTATAACTCTGATATTGAACTGTTTTGATAACTCTAATTAGTGCTGGTGGCAAATTGCATTGTGATATTTTTGAGTTCATTTCTGTATTTAATTTTTGCAGAAATTTGTGATTCTTTGTTTCTCTTTTCCTTAAGTTTATTTTTAATGGAAAAAAATAGCTACTATGAATATTTTTTAAGATTCTGTAACACTAATTAAAGAGAATCATAAAGTAGGTGGACAAGTACATAAACCCTGTATTGCCTTAATTAAAGACATTCATAAAATAGGCAGTCAAATACATAGTCAAGCTCTGTTTTCCATTATTTGTTAGTATAAACATAGAGAATTTCCACTAAAATAAGTCATTCAGAATTTGTTATAGATAATCAAGATTTGGTGTAAAAATCATAATATTGTCATATTTATTTCTAAGAAGCAATAAGAAGACAACATCTTTGGTTGAGAGAATATAAATTCTTTACATAGATTGCATTTTCTATAACATTCTGATTCTGTATAAGATAATTAGTAAGTAAAGACAATTGGTACCAGGTTATTCAATAATTATTCTTTAGCAATTTTAGTAGTAGAGATGTTTGTTTAAGCAGATGGAGCTTCATCATTTCAGTTGTCATAAATAAAATTGTGTGTTACAACTTAGAAAGCTCAAGTGTTGAATCTGAGGAATATTATTATTTTAGTGTTTGTGACATTGAAATTCCTATCAGAATACTAGGGGAGAAGTTGTTTGTACACCTCAACAGAAAACATACTACTAAATTGTGAATTTTCTGAAATGTGCATGGCAGAACTTTGTAACTTGTTGCTGTGTGATGAAATCACAGACAATGGTCTCTAGGGATTGTGAAGTCCCCAGGGAGGAGAAGGAGGAAAAGAGGGGTGGGGTGGTGAGGCTGCCCATGCAAAATCACCGATTGTCATCCTATACTATCCAGTCAGATGAGAGCACCATAATTGTCACCTCAGGCCTCAGAATCTATCAATTTATACAATCAAACCACTAAAAAAAAAGTTTGACTGGCAGAGCATCATTGTGAATACAGTGAGATTAGGTAGAGGCCAAAGGGCAGAGCCTGAGGCTTGCTCCATGGTTAACAGCTCAATGCAATAGCTCTCTGTACTGCCCTAAAGCAAACACTACAGCAAAGGCATTTTCCTGGAATCTGGTAAACATTCAAAGGAGAGATATGGGTGAATTGCCTAGGAAATCTAATTGAATCCCATATTCATACAGACATTTTGAAAGGTATAATCAAAAGGAAATTGTCCTACTGAATGGGGTAGTGAATACCAAAATGAAAGGGGCAATAATAAAGAGTCTCACAAACATAAAGAAGCTGTCAGCCCTCTCTGGCACAGAAAGGATGGGAAGTTTAGAGATGTGCAAACACATTAAGGTCAGCTTTTTAGTCTATCTGAAATTATTTGGATGAGTTTACTTCAGAGTAAAATTAGAATGCCTTGTGTTAAGGGTATTCTCATCTTACTCATGTTAGTTTCCCTGAATCTATAATAAAAACAACTTCTGTTTGCTTGCTTGTCTTCTTCTCCGGAGTGAAGACAAGTCCTTAGAAAACAGGATGATGAGGAAATGTGTATGAAAACAGTAATCTGACAGGCTCACATTTTGTAAGGTGTTTTAATTAATTTCACAGAATGAGATTCATCTCACATACCTTCAGACATTTAAAAAGTAATTATCTATGCCTGCATTCTGCATTCATAAATACTTATGTCTGTGCCTGCATTCCCTTCTAAAACAAATAGTTAAAATCACCCTTGGAGGTGTCAGTATCCTACTGACTATATATAAGGGCCTTCTGATTACGGCTTAGGTTTATATGACTTAATAATGCCGAAAATTAAATTAAATTAATGGCTTCCATTCTTCCTCTGCAACAGTTTATTTTCTCTAAAACCAAGGCAACCTTTAAGTATCAGTACAGCAACACTCTATTTTATTGGATTTTTTTTCTGCTGTTAAATGTTACTACTTTGTAATTACACGGTGTACAATAGACTAGTGTATTACCAGTCTGCAGAGAATGATTCTATGAACTCTGAACTCTTTGGGGTTTGTAAATGCACAGGTGTTCATAACAAGATTTTTTTCCAAATACGCACAAAAGTAGGAAAGTATGCTTTCTTAGTTCTGATAACAGTTTTTCTGGATAATTCTGTCCTATCCACTGTGCAGTGTCCTGGCTTCACAGAGACAGAATTTTAAGCCTGCTGTGGTCTGCAGGCTGTTAGCAGTCTGGAGTGGTGGTAGCAGTTTTTAGTGGTGCTGGAAATGGCCTTCTTCTCTTGCTCAGTCTCCTCCTGACTCTGCTCTGTTTCCTGGTCCTGAGGACTACTTTCTCATTTATTGTGACCTCTGTTCATGTGATGGGATGACTATAACTTTTTTTTACTTTATACTGGCATTAGTATTAGTTTTGCTGTTTTGTTAAATCCATTTTCATTTCAACTCGTGAGTTTCCTCTCCTTTTCCTGATCTCCCTTCTTGGCCATGAAGGGGTCATTAGGTGATAGAGCAACTGCTATAGTTTAGCCCCAGATACAGGCTAAACATAGACAGTTTATTTGGTGCCCAACATTTATTTGGGTTCTGACTTAAATAGATCACCTGAGAGAATTACAGTCTTTTGGGAGTCTTGAATGGTTGATGTTTTAATGGATTTGACTAATCTGTTACAAGTGTTCATTATGTTGGTGATGTGGGTACGATGGTTGCTGGGTGCAAGTCTCTGGAATTTGTCCATAGAGTTTCTTTTGAAGCTGTGGGCAGCTTTATGACTGTTCGTGTTTGGGTTTGTGTGGTTTGTTGCTTGTGGCTATGGCGTTTGAGGTGCTGCTCTTCTGTTTTCTTTGCCACTAGGTAGCGGAATTATAAATTCTTTTGTAATTGCAAGGATTTCTCATTTCTGTGGATTGGTAGTGGGCAAATAGAATTTGATATACCTTTAAGATGCTTCCACCACCCTGGCGATATTGTTATGCCTTTGAATGTCTTTCAGATCTTGGTCTTGCTTAGAGCAAAATATTGATATAGAGGTGGATACTGTATAGCTGCCATGAACCCTGCTATGGGCCCGGAAGCTATTCCAGCCCCCATGAGAAAACTCAAGTTGCTCAGCCTCCAGCAGTGAGTGTTGTCTCTGACCTAGGGACTCAACCAGTGCTAGTATCGGTTGTCCCTGTAGAGAAGTAGCACACAAAAAGAGCAAGTCCTGCAGTGACATTACAGGCAGAAGAATCACAGGTGACCACTTGATCTCTATCCGTGAGCGAGTCGGAAGATATATCTAATGATTACAGTCATCATGAAGGCAAGCATCTCATTTGGCTTCTTCAGTGCTGGGATAACAGAGCAAACATTTTTACTTAGAGGGTAGAGAAGCCAAGCAGTTGGAACCAATGGCTAAATAAGTTGGTATTGACAAGGGTCTTGGAAAAAAGGCACATCCCTCTTTCTCTAAAGGCAGCTACTATTGAGTGTGAAGAGCAGGTATCCCTTTAGAGATGATGCTGATTACCACTCAAACAAGTGGACAACTATTGAGAGAAGTGTTAAGAATCTGAGGGAACTATGTGTAGGAACTTAGTTTTGCTGACCTGGATGACCTGCAGAAACAATTAGATCCAGATGAATTCAGAGTTACCAGACCATGTGATGCATAGGGGTACTGAGCATGCTACTGTTGTATGACAACATATTAGCATTTTTTAGCTGGACAGATGAGAAGGCACCAATGGTGGGTGACTTGGTCACTAAGCTGCAGCAATATACTGATAACCTCTCTTCCTCCCCAAAGGTCTGTGTCTCCACTGTTGAGAAACTGTCTGACAAATTCATGAAACTGTTCAATAAGATGATAAGATGATCATGAAGATGATCAGAGGGCTGGAGTACCCATCCTAGAAGGACAGGCTGAGAGAGCTGAGGTTGTTCAGCCTGGAGAAGAGCAGGCTCTGGGGAGACCTTATTGTGGCCTTCCAGCATCTGAAAGGGGTGTACAAGAAAGCTGGGGAGGGACTTATTACAAGATCTTGTAGTGATAGGACAAGGGGTAATGGATTCAAACTGGAAGAGGGTAGATTTGAATTAGAAATTAATTCTTCACTGTGAGGATGGTGAGATGCTGGACCAGGCTGCCCAGGGAAGCTGTAGATTCTCCACCACTGGATGTTTTCAAGATCAGGTTGTACTGGGCTTTGAGCAATATGATCTAGTGGGAGGTGTCCCTGCCCATGTCAGGGGGCTTGAAACTAGATGATCCTTAAGGTCCCTTGCAATCCAAACCATTCTGTGATTATATGTACAATATATTGTCCCAGATGGAGGATAGGTTTCATTCTGCACTTGTAGCAATGAGTGGGGAGTCAGGAGAAAGCATTCTGTAAGGCCCTCTCAAGAAAGATGGTACATACCATGAGGCACTGTGTGGATTTTCCTGTGTAACCATGGAGAAGACATAAGAAAATGGGACGGAAAACCTCCTTTGATCTTACAGGCATGCATACATTAATTGCAAGGTAAAATAATCAGAAAACGTGGCCCTTCCAGGAAAAGTGCTGTTCCAGTTTCCAGTGGGTAGCTCCCAAGATGGCACAGACAGGCTGTGGATGCTTGTTTATGAGATGTGAGTAATTGCGATGAAGTTATAATCCACATGAGCTGCTCAGATCCATATGTTGATGGCCAGCACTCTGTCTGAATCTAGAGGGGCCCTGTCTCTAGACAGATGGACGAAAGGGGCAACAGAGTTTATTGGACTGTGTGGGTTTGATAGCCTGGCATATCATAACCGCAGGAATATAAGGCTTTAGAGGACTCTGAGGCACAATGCACCCTGATGCCATCAATCTGTAGAGGGAGAGAATTCAGATGTATTTCTGGAGTGATGGGAGGATCCCAGGAACTGACTGTAGCAGAAGGGGAAAAGTATGACTGGACATGAGTGGCAAAAGGACCATATTGTGAGAGTCCCAGATGCCCTGTGCACTCTTGGTGCAGATTATCCCAAGAGAGTGTATTTTGAGGACCCAGGGGTGTACTGGTGAGTGTTTGGTGTAGCAGTGGTGGAAACAGAGGAAAATAGAGGAATAACTGTCTACTTTGCCTGGTTTATCTGAAAACCCTTCTATTGTGGGGCTGCTGGTGGTCAAGGAAGAAAAGGTGCCCATTGCTACTACAGTGGTGCACTGACAGCAATACCACAGCAGCAGACTCTCCCTGATCCCCATCCAGAAGCTGATCTGTCAACTGGACAGACAAGGAGCGATCAGCAAAACACACTCACCCTTTAACAGCCCTATTTGGCCAGCACGGAAATCTAATGGAGAGTGGAAACTCACAGTAATTATTGTGGCCAGAATGAAGTCACACCATCACTGAGTGCTGCCATGCTGGACATGTTAGAACTTCAGTATAAACTGGAGTAGAAGGCAGCCAATCGGTATGCCACGATGGGGAGTGGTCATCAGGTCATAGGACAACTGCTAGAATTTAGACCTGGATACAGGCTAAACATAGGCACACAGTAACATCCAGAGAGTGATATTAAAATCATGTGTCATTATGATGACATAACAGACAGAAGACCTTGTCTCTGCCAAATCATAGTTGCATGGATATCAGTGGGATTATTGCCACTGACTTCCAGAAGACTAAAATTTAGAATCTTGTTATACCAGTCTGTGTGAGACCTGAGCAGGATGTTTCAAATTAAACTTGACACCAATCATCACCATAGATGGAAAATCAAGGATCAAGGCTTATCTTGGCTGCAGAAGCTGTATCAGGAGTGACTTTTCTGTCCCAGTCAGACTAATAAATACTAGTGTTGATGGTCATTTTGATTTCAGTGAAATTACGGAACTTGCATGATTGATCCTTAATGTGGTCTGTCTTTGGTCCAGATAGAAAACTCTGGTGACTATTTCTAACAGACTCATGTGCTGCTTGGTAGCATCCACTTTTTGATGAGGTTTTATAAGCCACAATTTTGTTCAGAGAAAATTCCCCAGGCCTCTCGTTTGATTCCGGACATGTTTCTTTTGAACAGACCTGATCAGATACAGTATAAATGAAAATGCCAAATCTAGGTCCCACTGATGTCATCATTAGCTCTATTCCCCCCTAGTCTATGGGACTAGAGTTTGACCCAAAGCCAAAAGATTACTAATTATGAAAAACAAGCCAAACAGCAGGAGAAGATTTTGTTGAAAATAGACCTCCCCCATACAGATAGAATTTTGACAAAGAAAATGACAAAATAAGAGCTAACATGTAGCTAAAATCCATTAACAAAGGGGTTTCATTTTCATAGTAAATTACTTATAGCTTAATGTTTAGTGTGGCTTTAGGCATCTAATGATGGGCACTTGAGTTTGGATGTAAGAGTGTTAGGTAGTGAAAAGCAAATATTGGAAAATTAGATAAATAACAATAAACCTGAGCAGTCTTAAAGCTGTCCTAATTTACAAAGCAGACAGAATCAAGTAAGACCAAAGAATTTTTCTACTAAGAAAATCTTAAATAAATACTAGTTCCACCAAACAGAAGAAACTTGGCTGCCATGCTCTTTGTTCACAAAACAAGTTCAACTTATCAAACTGCACAAGCCCAAGTTAGTATGTAGCTATGTAGCATGCAACATGTAAATAAATCATATATTGGAACTTGAGAAAATAAACAGGATGCAGGAAT
>NW_008609099.1:16048-25715 GCF_000691845.1 Merops nubicus
TTTCTTTGCTTGAAGAACAAATCCACAGTCACCTGTCTGGGTGTGAGATAAAACTCATCTGATTTGTTTGGACTTGCATGACCATGTTTGCCTGGGTGGTTGTAGGATGTCTGCCTATAGCTGTATTGTTTCTTAATACTTGATTTATTACCCTTTCAAGTGAGTTTGACTTTGAAGATGCTATCATGGAAAACATAAAGTGTTTTCCATGATAGCATCATGACAGAAACAGAAAGATTGTATAGTATGCTCCATGTTTTTACCATGGTTAAAGAGCTAAAATCGACTAAAAGGGTAATGCACTTTTTTCATATCTGGTGTGATTCCTTTGCTTCTTTTTCTTCATTGGCTTTGTACTTTGGACAGTTTTGGCCTAAAAGTTTTAAGTTATTGTTTCCTGAAGACACTTCATACTTTAGAAAGTAACTGGCACTTGAACGCCAATCTCGGCAAAGGAAAAAACTGCTGAAAGAGAGGAGATTCATCCTCACTTCAAGAAGTAGTCACCTAAGGTCAAGACTAAGGAACATTGTCAACAAGTCTGCAGATGCACTGCTTGTTCTGTACCTATTCTTCAGATAAAAAAGACTACTCTTTCCAGAATTGTCACAGTCATAGATTGCGTAACCTATAAATTTGTATTTCTTGTAAACTTCAAGCTTTCATATGCATGGAATACAGTCTAGGATGTTGTGGGAAAAATCTTTTATCAGCATAGCTTATTATTAACTGACAGTGAAGCCATAAAATAATTACAGTCTTCTGGGTAATCTTTGCTAAAATACCCATTCTTACATCAGCACGTCCTCTCCACATGCCCACTGAAAGTCATTTCGAAAAATATTTTAAGGCAATTAAGGAGGCTAACTGTAAGGAGAAATTGTACTTTTCTCTGTAAAACTATGTTCATTTACCTCAATATAAGTATATGGGATTAAGAGAGACATAACAGTTAAAAGATTTTTTCTGGAACATAAATTCAAAAATATTGTAAAACGCAAAAAGCGCTGAACAATATCTGTAAAGTGTGAATGTCCATATCCCAGTGGCATGGAGCCGCCTTTTAAAGCCTTAATGTAAAACATAAAACCTTAAATTCATCATTCATCTCCAGTTTGGACTGAAATTGTGCATAGCATGTATTCTGTATTTAAAGGAATGAACAAAGTGTTTTGGGGAGAATGTTTAAAATACGATAAATCATGTCAGCTTCTGGAAACTACTGAGATGGTGGAATACCACAGCTAACCCTAAGGAATACAATCTAAAAGACATGACGCAAAAAGGTTGGACAGTGTGCACCTAAAAACTGTGGAAGCATTCAGCGAGCATTATGCACTGCATGGCTCGGCTATATTATGTCCCTGTGATAGCTTGGTATGATACATACACACACATATCATGCAGAGAGGGACCAGCTGTAGCTCTTAGGAGCTGAGGGGCCCTTTGAGAGACAGAAGAAGGAAGCACAGGCCTTGAGCAAAGTGTCTGGAGGCATTATACCTGTGAAAGCAATATCTTTAACATTCAGCAGAAATACTGCTATGGACTTTAAGGTCAACATATTACCATAAGGTGCCATATCAGGGAAAATCTCTTATACACAAGCCTATCTACCACCTTGCTGCACTTTTGCTACTGCAAAATGACTAACATAAAGCGAAGGCAAAAAATGTGTTGAAATAAAATGAAAACAAATATATGGGTAACATTCAAGAATGAATTATCAGGTATTGGATGTAAAATACTGTCTTCACTTACACTGTCCATAAGTTTTGACGTTCAGGCTTCAGTGCAATTAATTTGGAGATTACATTAACAACTACTGTCATTTGCAATGGTAACACAACTAAGAGTATTCTGTTTCTCTTTCTCTGTGCCCTTGGCAAACATTTAAACAAACACACAGATTCATTTTCATGACAGTCACAGCAAAGCTAACAGGAGACTTGCTATCCCTCTTGCCAACTACTTCAAAAATAAAGCAAATAAATAACTCATATAGCTCTTTTGTGGGATTTTTACCTCAATTTCTCACATACTTTAAAAAATCATTGACTTTAATCATCCCACTGTTATTTATTATTATATAATGTATGCCCCACTCCAGATACAATACATAATAGAAATTGTTAACATTTTTGAAGTGGACAAAGGTTCATTGTTCTAAAAATGTTTATACCAATGTATGTGATGATGATAATGACGGTGATGAAGATATTAGGTCCTGTAATACAAATACTTCTCACATTTTTCTGGTGGAGATTCACCACATTCTGGTGCAAAGTTTATTGCATTGAAACTATCACCTTGCACCTGCAGTTCTTCTGAGTGCTGCTATGGCAGGTTTTTTTGTGGAAACCTGCAGGGTCTGAGAGATATATTTCTTTCATTCTTTCCAATTCTACTAGATGGGCAAGGTTTCCTTTGCAGTGAATAAGTTAAAGAAGTGATGTTACTTTACAAACACTGTAGTATTACTTGAATTAAATGTACAAAATGGTATGTTTAGAAGCAAGTTGATATGACTAAAAATAGAAAAACCCATCTTATGATTAAGTCCTCACAACATTAAAACATTATTTTAGACCCCAAATCCAAATCAGTACAGAAAAACACTTGGGTTATTTGGACAGTATTAAGTATCTAACTGTACATGAGACACTGTTAGTATTTGATGACATTAGCTGTAACAGTAATTGTGTCTTTTTGACTTGCACAACAGTGTGATACCATCATTATAATGACAACTGGAAAACAGGAAAAGAAATCAAGCATTTCTACAGCAGAGTTCATATTGAGTTCACTCGGAGTTGTCACATCCTTCTAAAGATATGGGGCTGAAACTAACAGTATCTTGGGAATTCCAGATACTTTGACTAGATATGAAAATCTTAGAACACTTTAGTATTTTATATGTTAGTGACTGGCCCCTAGCCATGTTATTTAGGAAGCTTGTGATGAGATTACTGAAAAAATTATACTTATACCTGCATTGTATCTAACATGAGTAGGTCTCAGATGCTCTGTTTTGAAATTCCTTTCCACTGTTTTCAGGAGAAGTAAGCAAGGCTGGTATTATTTATGCTTTTTACTTTGGTATACAAGGTACTGTGGAACAACTGTAAAATTTTTCCTTTAGGCTTTACACAAATAGAGTGAAAATACAACGTCTGTTCATATGAAAGGAGAAACTATTGTATACAATTTCCTATATAGATGTCAGCATTATGATGGTCAAAGGATTAGAAAGAATTGCAATCAGGTGTAAGTCATAGTAACTCTCAATAGAAAATATACCAAACTGTTGCAAATATAAGCTTTTGAAATTTGAAGCCTGTGACTTTATTCATTTTTGCCTACAAAGTGAAGCCTGCCATTCAACTGCCTTTTTCAATTAATCTTTTATCTTTGAACCTAATATCTTTACTATTCCTTTTAAACTCATGTTTAATAAGCACTTACTGTTGACTAGATTTGGCTTATATAGTGTTTCAGACTTCTTCAGGGTTTAAGTGATTCTGCCCTTCTTTCCTCATATGATATATAGACATGAAGCAGCAAATAAAAGACTTTGTGATGACAAATTACTTTTTTTTTCTTTAATTTTGTGCATGAGTCATTTTACTTCTGTAGATGACAAATACCATCTTTAATTTGACTTGCACATCATTTAGACAGCAGTTAAAGCAACACATTAAACCATATGCTTTATCTAAGCTGAAATGCTGTCAAATCTTGCCAAAGTAGCCAAAAAATCTGAAGTGTTTTAATACTTGTTAAATACTTCAGGCAAATGCAAATAAAATCAGTTCTCCTTCTTTTCATAATCATAATGCAACCAGAGAAAGAATCCTATAGTCATCAAGTGAAAAGGCATTCCATCTTCTTTAAGAGCAAAAAATGCTTTTCTTTCCTGCCCTCATCTCTCTTTTCCCTCTCTCTAACCCCGCAAGAGTTAAAATGGCTACAACTGAATGTTTATTTGTTGTACAAATTATGAGTTTTTCACTTTCTTCTCAGATAACTTCTTTTTCATGGATACATACATAGAGCTTAAAGGATTCACAGTAATTTCTTGTTTAACATGCTGTATGTCACAAACTGAAGTTTTTCCTAACCTATTTGGCCCCATAATTTATATTTGATTAAATGCTTAACTTCCAAATGGTTGTGAAGTTTCAGTATGATGACACAGCAAAAATATTTGTTCTTTTTGTATTTTAGTACTATGGTTTTGTTAAAAAAACCAAACACAAACAAACTAAACACTGTAATGAAGTCTTCATTTTCTTTTTGATAAACTAAATGGATTAAACTCTTTTAAAAGTAAATAATTTTTTATCTCCTCTCCAAGAATAATTTTTTATGGCCTTTTAAGGTTTACAATGGTTCTTTCAAGAAGAACCTGAGCAAACCTTTACTCTTTATCTTTATGATTATAGAAGCCAAACAACACTGAAGGGGATGCATTCTTGCTGCTCACAGAAGTAGTACTCCTAAAACTTATACACCCAAAAGCATATTGGTCTTTCTGCTTTTGAGATTTCGTTTTAGTCACCCTTGTATTAAAATTCCTAACATTTACTAAGTAAGAACTTACCCTGTTCACTGGGAATGAATCTCTATTTCCTAAATAAACACAATTTACCATGTCAAGATCATTACTGAAAATGAAGTGCTCTTAGACATATACACACCTAGTTGGCCCAGCTTAAAAAAAAATCATGCATTAACTCTTTAAAGCTGCCTTATGCTCAACATGATTTACCACTCCACTTGTGTCATTCACACATTTTTAAATTAATTATATATTTATTTCAAATGAAAAGGAAAAGGGAAAAAAAAAAACCAAAACAACACAAAACATGAGCTTCAAAGCCTGTTGAGTGCCACTTGCAACATCCCCCTCTAATGACGATTTCCCACTGACAACCACTTTTAGCTTAGTTCTTATTCTGTTGAACTTGAACCTTGCACAGTGCCTGTTGGCCTCCTCTGGCTCTGAAATCTGTGGCTTTCTGAAAATTGTGGTGGACTTCCTTTTTTTGAAGGAGAGCAAAGAACACTCTCCTCAACACATCTCTAACACATACTGTGTTGTATAAAGAAAAACTGTACTCGAATCACACACACCACTACCTTCAGCCAGACACGTGCTGGGGTCTGACAGAATTCTTCATCCTTCTGCACCGAAGTGGTCAGATCTGTTCCTGATATGTTTCACTTTTTTTCCACATTTATCTAAAATGGAGACATATCAATTGTTCTGGGGTGCTGAAAGAGATGCCTAATCTTAACCAAGGTCACTGAGCTTAATTTAAGAGTACTGGCACAGAAATAAGACCATGAGGAGAGGATGAATTAAATGATAAGTCCATCCTTTCTGACCTCAAACTCTATGACATTTTTCATGCACCTGGTTTTGACTAGCTTGTGTGAAAAAGATGGTAATTCTTTTTTCTAGTTAAAAAGGAAGCATGAAAACCCCCATTTCATTTTTTATTTATAGTCATCTAAATTTTCAATTTGTTTCCTCATCTTTCTATAGTCTCATGTCTACTCTGTTCCTGCTTGGTTTTTGGCAGCCAATTTGGGGTTACATTTCTTGAGAGTATACAAAACTAACATTGCTATGTGGCTTTTCTGACAGGCAAAGCACTCATGCAAAGCAAGATGAATGGGATGTCAGCTTTCCCTATCATGGGATCCCCATTTAGTGACCCAGATGAGAACTGAGAGAACTTGTCACAGAGACAAGACAGACCAGGTATGGCTTTAAATATGGCTCCAAATCTCAGATAGTTTTGAAGCTACTGCTAGGACACTGAATTTGTCACAAAAGACTTGTCAGTTCAGAGTTCATTAAGGTAAAAGATGAGAGTGTTTTATCTGGACACTCTTGAGCCCTCCTATGGTAGGAGCAGTGGCTAGTTACATCCCTTGAAAGCGAAAAAAAAAGTGCTTTTGCAGTGTTTTCTTCCAGCTTTCCTTTGGATTGAATCTCTGTGGAATAGCTCCTCCTGGCATATAAGTATTTCTTTTCCTTGTTTGTCTTTTTTTTGGCTTCTTTGTTAAACTTGGAGGTGTGTTTGCGATGTCAATTCAAAGTCTCTTGAGACTTGGCTTAGACTTGAGGTGAGGTGTTAAACTTCACAAGACTGAATTGGAACGTTTAAGGTGAGAGACAGGGTTTTAATCACTTGCACTGTGGCTGCCACACTAGAAACTTTGTGACCTCAGCTGAGTTTTCTTTTACTCAGAGTCCAAAATCAATAGAAGTATTCATGACTGGAGAAATGACTTCTGTTTAACTTTGGCCCCAAAGTTGGGATGCATCAAAAAGTGTATTTCTCAGATGTGCAGTTTACAAACTGTGACTCTGAAACTCTGAATTTTACTATTTTGAATTCCATGTTTTGTAAATAATTCAGAACTGCAGCACCATGCTTGACAGAACACTTAATCCTTCTGCTTCACAGTCATATTTTCTTCACATCACAAAGATATGATGTGATACTAAGCTTACTGATGCAATTTGAGATTTTTGGCAGATATTAAAAACATTTAGTATTATTATTATTATTATTATTATTTTGTAAGTTCCCAGGATTTGGGTGGATCACCTATAGTCTTCCAAAGATTTTATTTTAGCATGTGTATTGTAACGCTAAACCTAAACACATAAATAGATATAAAATACATTAAAATATGAAATATAAAATTATATAGATGCTGGAAGATAAAGTAGCTCAAATGTACTAGGCAACATCTTGCTTTTTTAGAGTCCTGCTTAACACAGTCATCAAATTCTTCACAGTATCATGTAAAACACATATTGATATCAAAGCTATGTTGAGAACTAGTTGGCTAAAAACATGAATTGGTCATATATGCACTGTAATAATTTATTTTTTCTCTATGCCATATGTATATCTTGCTGCAACCCAGTAAAACGTTCAATATGATGTACAAATAAACCTCTTGGGTTATGCTGCACACAATTCTGCTGCAATGACCCCAGGTGTATGTGACAGTGACATTTAGAGTCTTTCACTCAACATCTGTGTGAGTATCAATAGTTTTGAAGCAGGAGGGAATGAACTATGACTAAAAATAGCACCACACACCTCCTGACAAGGATTGTATCACGTCTTATGATCTAGAAGAGCTTATGAACAGTCGTATGATTGTCAGATCCTCCAGGTCTGTTCATGTTTTAATGTTAACCAGCAAAGTACGTTGTAGATATATATCAGTAAAGAAAAAAAGAAAAGCACCTTCTTTGGCATTTTCAAAGCCTAATAATGTGAATTAAAAATATATACACCACTCATTATTTAGCATATCTATGGAACTCACTGCTTTGGAAGCTAAACTCAGTAGAAGAAAAGGACTAAGACAATACAGATACAATGCTGTGCAGACCTGATGTCAAAAAATAATTTATAAAAAAAAAATAAAATATCCATGTCCAGCAATATTTTCTCAAGTAGCTATCACTAAGGAACACCAAACACAACAGCTAATGATTTGAGATTGATCCATCGTAACAAGATCAAAGAGCAAATGAAATTACTCCACTTATGTACAAACCAACAGCTGCAAAATATAAGATGGGGAAACAACTGGCCAAATGGGGATGACCTGGGAATTACAGCAGATTGTTGAGTCAGCTCTGTCACATTGTTACAAAGAAAGCAAATATCAGATTGCTTATGTATGAGCAGAGTGTCCTATGCAAAATATATCCAGGAATCCTCCTACTTACTCAGCACTACTCGAGCATTAGTTAAAATACTAGGGCTACCAAAGCACCCAGCAAGTTAGAGGTAGCACATCTGGAGAGTAAAGTGTAGAAATTGAACTGTAATTCAGAAATACAGAAAACAAGTTGTAACAGTAAGGGCAGTGAAGCCATAAGATACATTTCCTAAGGATCTTGTAATACCCTGTCTCTGAAAACATTTAAGATCAGACTGAGGAAAGACCAGACTGAGGAAGTATCAATCAGGAGTGTCATACTGGTAGCTAATTCTGCTTTGGACTTAGGAATGGGTTGAATGACCTTTCTTAGTTTCTTGTAGCAACATTTTCTATGACTAATCACTCCCTTAATGTCCCCTTCTCCTAGACAGGTAAAGAAAATGGAAATATAAATCTCATTAGATTTGTAGCTAGACACAAAAAAATATTTTCTCCAAATGAGCTGTCATAAGCTTTGTTCTTCCTTTCATCTGAAAAGAAGTATTCTTTCCAAAACAAGTTTCATCACGCAACAAGTGCAGTTGTCATGCACTGGTGGAGTTCACAGTTCTGAGGGATATGGGTCAGGCAAGGAGTAAAGACAGGACCCCAAGTTTTAGGAAAACAAAATTCAGCTGTTCAAGGAGCTAGTCAGTGGGACACCCTGAAAAATGGCCCTTGGGGACAAGGGAGCAGAACAGTGCTGGCAGATCTTTAAGGATGTTTTCCATAGAGCACAAGAACTCTTGGTCCCCAGGTATAAGAAATCAGGCAAGGAAGGCAAGAGACCAGCATGGCTGAGCCGAGACCTATTGGCCAAACTGCAGGGAAGAAATAAATGAATAGGCAGTGGATGCAGGGACAGGTATCCTGAGAAGAGTATAGGGATGCTGCCTGGTTGTGTAGGGATGGGGTCAGGAAGGCCAAGGCATGGCTGGAGCCATGGCAAGGGATGCAAGAATAACAAGAAAGGTTTCTAATGGTATGTCAGCCAGAAAAGGAAGATCAAAGGAATTGTACCCCCCAATGAGCAAGACTGACAAGTTGCTAACAACAGATGAGGAGAAATCTGGTCTCAACAGCTTTTTTGCCTCAGTCTTCACTGGCAAGCTCTCTTCCCACACCTCCCAAGTCAATGGACAATGTAATGGATGTATCAATAAAACAAGACAGCACCTGATAGCAAAAAAATGGAGGTTTATTGCAACCAAAGCTGCTCAGTGTTCCTGCTTACAAAAAAAAGTTTGGATGTCTGTTGGGAATATATCTATTACACAGCTAATTTAAGGAAAGATGAACCAAAATGGGCATACACTCACACATAAAGGAGAAACTACCCACACAAGTGTGCCCAAGATATCACTCACCCAAAACAAGGGTGAGGCTCACTCAATCCACAGAAGCTCAAGCTGTGGAAGTATCCTTGGGCAACGTGTCCCAGGTGTGGGTCTGACTGCCAAGACTACAAGTCTGTGAGGAATGTTTTGCCAATGACCAGGCCTAACAGGAATGACACAACCAGCAGGAAGAGAATCCAATACGCAGACTGCATTGTAGTCACAAACGTTATGATATAAATGACCACTGGGGGTACAAACAGATCAATCAGCTCATACATGATCGACACCACCCCCAACGATCCCACAAAGGATGCGACTCGGCCCACAACAGGTGGTACAAACAGTGAACCAAGGTTTCCATAATTGGCATGGGAAACAGCCAGACCAGCAAGTTAAATACATAAGAGAAAGGTGCCCACATGGTAACTCTCACCTGATTGGCCCACGTTCGCAAAGGTCTAAACAGACCAGGGCCCAGCTCCAGGGAGAGTCAGGAGGTCTTCCCTGAACCAGGAAGCTCTGTGGAGTGCACTCCACAGACAGACACTCCTGACTCCCTGCAAGTGGTCCCAGCTTTTATC
>NW_008609099.1:25784-26455 GCF_000691845.1 Merops nubicus
GGCCGGCCGCACCCTGGGGGGAAGCTATAAGGCAAACTCACCACCTCTTTATGAAGGGCTGTGGGAATCACCCATATGTCAACCTTAATTCAGGGCTTGGGGTTCAAACCCCAGCATTTCAGAGGAATTACCTCAACAAGTTCTTAGGTGGTGCCCCATTTATACCCTAGTCAAGGGTGAGCTGTGGTCATTCTAATTGGTTGAGGAGAAAGCCCAGAAAAGAAAAAAAGCTATGGGGATGTCCAGACCCTCAATCACCACTTAACAGTTGTGATTTAACAGAACTGTTCTGTCAGCCCTGTTTTTGTTTGTCTGTTGGGGGAGGGGAGGTTGCACCTGCCACAGACCACAAGAAAGGGACTAGGGCAAAATACCTCCCACTGTGAGAGAAGATCAGATTCATGACCACTTGAGGAACTTGAACACACGTAAGCCTATGGGACATGGTGAGATACAACCCAGAGTCCTGAAGGAACTGGCTGATGTATTTTACCCAAACCACTCTCCATGATATGTGAAAAGTCCTGGCAGATGACTGGAAAAAGGGAAATATTGCACCCATTTTTAGAAAGGGTAGAAAGGAGGACCCTGGGAACTACTGACATCTGAACCTTGCCTTTGTGCCTAGGAAGACCATGGAACAAGTCCTCCTAGAAGCTATGCTAAGACAC
>NW_008609100.1:0-48128 GCF_000691845.1 Merops nubicus
TGTGTGTGTGTGTGGAATGGGGAGCAATGCTCAGCTGGGGTCCCTACAAGACGTGGGGGCCGAGGGGCAGTAGGAGGGCGGGAAGAGAGGGGAGGTCACAGCAGGAACAGGAGGCAGGCTGAGCTCAGGGCCTAGGAGACCCAGGTGACCTTGGTGGGACACCAACATCTTCAGTGGTAGAAGAGACTCACAAATCTTGGCTGCTCCCAGCTGAAGACAGGTCCCTGCCTCTCACCCCACGATCACAGAATGATAAAATCATTGTATGGTTAGGGTTGGAAGGGACCATAAAGATCTAGTTCCAACATCCCTGCCCTGGGCAGGGACAACTCCCACTAGACCAGGCTGCTCAAAGCCCTGTCCAACCTGGTCTTGAACACTTCCAGAGATGGGGCACAACTTTTCCACACGACCTGTTCCAGTGCCTCATCACCCCTCACAGTAACATCCTCAGGGCTCTTGTGAGCTTTGTTCACTCCCTGCAACATGCATATAAAGACTGAGTTCAATCCCTTCAAAAACCCCACAGATTCAACCTACAGCAGGTTTGTGGCACAGCCAGGAAACCATACAAGTGCTAGAAGCAGGAGCACTCAGCTCTTTTCCACCTCAAAACCATGCAGGCCTTTATGCCTCCACAAAAGCTCTCTGTGGATGTGCACACATCCATTAGTCGTACCGATGCACATGATAAAGACGGTTTTCTTCCCGCCTGTGCTGCAGTGAAGGCCCTGCTGGAGCTGCCCAGGCATGCCTGGACTTCTGTGGTAGCAGCCAAGGAGGGAAAAAAATCTTGTGCTGGGATACAGCAAAACCTGTCTGCAAGGCTGCAGAGAGCCCCAAACCACACGGGGAATGCGCAAAGGGGACAAAGGAGCACGGCTCACCCGATGCTGGGCTCTGCACCTTTGGGTTTTTTATCAGCCAAGAGTTGCCTGACACTCCCTTCTCCAGGGATATGTTCCTCAGGTAGGTGTTTCCAAAATCCCTGGCCCTCTATTACCAACAAACAAGCTCATTAAAGCAGAAGAGTATAAAAACACCATCACCCTGTCCCAGCTTGGGCACCCAGCAGCAGCACACCCCAGGGGGGTGAACAGGAGCAGCAGCACTGAGCAGGCTCAGAGCAACAGGGATCTGCAGCACAGGTCTGTGAGAACACAGCAGGGCTCGTGTCTTCCTCCAGCATCCCTCTCAGCTACTACCAGTACCTGCATGGCTTTTAGGCACAAAGGCCTGCCTGAAACTCAGGCATAGGCTTCAGCAGATTTCAGTTTGGTCCCCGAAACTGTTGCAAAATGGCCAATGCAGCCCTTGCCTTTGCTGCCCATGAGCAAAATACCAATTTTTGTTTTATTTCCCTTCATCTGCGGTCACTGGGCTGTAACCACATTGCACGAGGAGAGTCCTGCTGTGTGCAGAGCAGGACCTGTCCCACGCCCAGCTAAGGTCACAATCATGCTCATATCCCAAACCTTCCCCACGCAGCACCAGCATGCTCTGTACAAGCTCTGCTGATGCAAAAATGATGTTGAAGGGACTTAATTCTATTTAAAACTCTACCCAGCCTCCACCATGGGGAACGCTGAAGAAAGAGCTCAGATCACACAGACAAGAAAAGAAAAGTAATCGGAAACTGTGCAAGCTACTCACTTTCTCTTCCTAATTATTAGTTTTCACCCCATTATTCCTTGAATAACACCACTAGTGGCATTTTCTTGGAGGCAGTGACTTTTCTACAGCCAGAGGAACACAGCCCCAGCCTGGAAAGACTCCTGGGGCTGGCAGGATGGAAATCTGAACAGAGACTAGGGCATAAAACAATCCCGACAGGCTGAACACAGTCAGCGTACTAAGAAAGGAGCTGAGTTGCTTGCTCAGAGAGGAAAATCCAGTGCAGAGAGCCAGCTCCTGAGAGCAGTTTTGCTTTGCAGCTGCCCCTGCATCTCTCTTCCAAGGCAGACCTCACATCTCCTCATCACCAGTGACTGCAGCACGAGCTTGCAGCCTCCCCAGCCCCAGCCCAGCTTTTTTATTAAGCGACTGCGTGTGCGGCTTGCGGTGCATCCGCCGTCTGTTCACCATATTGCAACATGCTGCCATGGAAATGATCCTTCCCTGGGCGAGATTTGCTGCCGCCGCCGCACTCGGAGCAGCCTCTTGCTTATAGGGAAGCTGCTGCCTCTCCTGCCGTGCCAGTGCCCGAGGTTGGGATGGGATCCGAGGATGCCCCACGCTGAAAAAGCTGTGAGCTGTGTGGGCTGTGCAGCCAAGCCTGTGTCTGCAGAAAGCTGCTCCTTCCTTGGGTATTGTACTTAAAAGGGCTTAATAAAACCACCTGAGCTCTTTTTCCCCTGGACACGGCAAGTCTGTCAGGCTCAGCCACTCAGCCTTTTGTTCCACGTGGGCTCGCCACGCTGAGTGAATTTAATAACACATCCTCAGATGCCATCACGGGGGTTTTCCCCAATGTGTCTTTGTTGATTTAATCGTCGGGACTCCCGTCAGCTCGTGGGAACAGCGCTGCGTGCAAGCAGTGAGGTTCAGTCCCCCACCGAGCACGCTCACTCTCTGTGCTTCATTGCAAATGACCTTTTCTTTCCCCCCCTTCCTGATGTGCTCAGCCCTGAAAAATCAGTGGTATAACACAGCCCAAGCACAACTCCCCCTGGACCTCCACCTCAGGCATGGCTGGAGCCACGAGTGGGCTGGAAATTAAGGGTGGGGATATCCAGTATCCCACACTTGGACTCTAGGATGTGCACTGATGCAGGAGCTGCCCTGGGAAGGGGAGGAGACACAGAGGATGGGCTGAGCTGAGCAATGGCCTGTCCCCTGCCTCTCTCCTCCCCTTCCGAGGGCTGAATGAGGCCCCACACAGGGTCCACTCATACTTCAGGCTTCATCAACCCCCTTTTTCCTAGTGCATCACTAAACCCACACATCCATCTGTTACTGCTGTCTTCGTGGCCAGTGTCACCCCCTTGACCTCCCATACTCGCCCACGCAAAAGCAGATTGAGAAGATGCCCCAAAACCAACCGACCGTGTGAGTGAGGAATCTGTCGCTGGAGACTGCAGCAGCAAAGGCAAACAGTCTTTGCCTGGCAGTGAACACACTGAGCAGAACACACACAGCTAGTACTTTGTGCCTTTTTTTTCCTTGAAAAAGCCAAGTTTTGCTAAAAGCTTTCTTGAGCCAAAGCTGGGAATCGGTCAGCAGGGGAGTGGTGAAGCCTCAAAGCCTAGGATGTGGAAGGAACATACACACACACAACCACACACGAGATTAATTATATCAACGACAAAAATAGTGGCTATTTTAAGGTTAAGCCTTAAGTGATCTGACTCAGTCAGAAACAGAGCCAAAGAACTGATTGGCATCAGCGCTGGCTGCTCCACCAGACAAGCCGTGGTCACTGCTGGCACACAGAGCCACCAAAATAGTTGCTTTTCCAGGGGTTTTGAAAAAAAAGAAAAGAAAAAAAAAAAACACCAAACCACCAATAGAGCGAGTTCAACATCGTGGTGGAACAGCCACAAATGAGGAACACAGAAGTGTATCTGCCAGTCCTGCAGACATCCTTGCCAGTGCCTCGGCTTCCCAGGCATCACCCTGATCTCCCATTACAACAGTTTTACATACGTGGATGATTTCAAGACCGTGGGCAGCTTTAAATGGAACTGACTCCACAGCTTCGAGCTCATCAACCAGTGCATTCCAAAGCTCTTTTAAGCGTGATAAGACGTGAGTGATGCTGCTCTTGCTTTGCCCCTGGTTTCACTGCGGGCCACGGCAAGCACCAAGTGCTGACAGTTACTGTTGTAACTGTTTTGATAGCTGAGCTATATACCACTAAATAAGAAAACCCTCAGAAATCAAGATTTATAACCCAAAACACTCTGAGAGTCAAACTCCAGCAGCCCTACTGGCTATCAACATTATAAATTGATTTTAGATAGCACAGCATTTTAGAGCCAATCCATGGCATGGCTTTAGAGAAAACGCAAGAGAAATAAACGGTACCAGGTTTTGGGGTAAACGGCAGCAGGAAAGGTGCCCTGCAGGCTCTCCCCAGGAAACAGGACTGCAGATGTTGAAATGATGGCCAAGGATGAGAGGTCTGGATACCAGCAGAGCCGTGCCAAGGCTGCACGTACAGCTGTCGTTCGATGTCTTTCACGCAGCCGACACGCTGAGCGTTACAATTTGCTACGCTATTAATTTCTCTGCTAAGTTCTAGTATATTTTTTAAAAGACTGCATTCTCTTCCCAGCCTCTGGGGTTGTAATTGTTATGCTAATGTGGGAACCTGGAAAGGGTGGCTGTGGTGAACTCATCAGCTGTTCTGCCGGTTGCCTGCCGAGTGCAGCCAGCAGTTGGCCGAGAGAAAGCCAAGCAGGAGGAGGTGTTGAGACTTTCCTTCGCAGCACATCACAAATCACAGCTGGCAACTGGGAAACCACCTTTTTCTGCTCCTGCCATGACCGTCCTGCAGTACAGGAGCTGCAGAGGTCAATCCACCCGCCCTGAGCCTTCAAACAGGGCTCAGTACTAGAAGCCAGCAGCGCATTTATTCAGGGACAGAAAATAAGACTCCTTGTAACAACAACCAAGCAAGTGCTGTGCTGTTGTGTCAGCGCAAGATAAGATCACAGTCGCAGAGGCAGCAACAGCTTCTTGCAGCAAAGACACCCTGCAGCATCTGCCAGCCCTTGCACGAGGGGCTGGAGAGAGCGTTTGCCACGCTCTGAGCCACGTGCTGTACAAGGTTCCTTGGGCATCGTTCACTAGTTCTGCTCCCCAGCTCCAGCAGACATTTTAACTCAAAAAAAAAAAAAAAAACCACAATTTCTTTGAGAGATCTGTCCCTAAAATGCAAAATTGAGGGTTGGAGCAGAACACAACTTTTTTAAAAATATATATGCACATAAGAACCTTCAATGTAAAGGGGAAGGTATGGGGCAGCCAGCTGTCTGCTTTCCTGCCCAACCCTCCGCTGTGAAGGTAGCTCGGTGCCTTTGTCCATTCCCTGCTGAGCTGGGAGCACTCGCAGCGGGTGCAGGGCAATGGCTGCAGTGGTGGCTTTCATGCCACAAGCCAGACAGAAGTCAGCCTCTCTCAAACATGACTCATGGTGGATCATCAGCCACTCGGTGCGTGGGGTCTGGCTGCTGCACACACCGAGGGAGGGGTCCAAGGAGAGTGGGGCTGAGGCCGGTCACTGCTGATCTGCTCTCGTTTCTGGATGAGACAGAGGCCTCCTGAGCAAGCTTCCAAAGCCAACTGTGCTGTCAGCAGTGATGTCTGTCCATCCAAACACTACCCTGAAATTTTTAAGTAAAATCCAAAATGAAACAAAACCTACACAACCCCTCCAAAACATTCAAACATACAAAATCAACCTGTACCTATTTTTCAAATCTCGTTGCTGTAAGAGGTTGAACAGTTGCCTCCCAAAGGTCTGCTCTGATTCATGGCACTGTGTGCTCTGTAAATCCCAGCAGATACTTCTGCTCGATTTTTGCAACAACAGTTAAAACCTTGATTTACCACGAATACAGATTAGGGCGCACACGTACCAGTTTCATTTTAATGTAGTACTTTTATGTTCCTCCTATGGAGCAGCCAAGCTCACTCAAGGCATCTACAAGGTTTAACAGTGAAGCACAAATGAACCCCCAAACCAGAAATTATGCACACAATGTACTTCACACAGAGAGAAGCAAATGGAAAAAGACTGAGCCAGGCATTTAGTGCAGCTCACAGCCAATAAGGGGTCGTTCCCTGCAGTATATTTAGCAGTGATTTGTCCAGTCTAGTGTTGATTATCTAAAACAACACAGAACTGCCTCCGTTTCTCCAGGGAGATTGTTTGCAGCAAAACCCATCTCACTGGCAAAAGGTTTCTCCTAACATCTTGTTTTGCTCTGCTTTCATTTCATCTCAGCCCACCTCACCTCTCCACAGCTCAGGCCTTGAGCCACACTAATTAATTCCCCACCCGTTTCTGTGGTTTCCCCCCATGCAGCCATTTTGTAGTGTGCTACATCTTCCTGGCTCTCTTTAATCATCACTTAGTCAGGCTTACAGCTTTAATTCTTGTAATCTTCTGGCATTGCCCAATTCTCTCCTCTCAGCCACTGCAGCTGTTCTTTGTAGCCTCTTCAGTTTGGGCACCGCCTCCTGGTACGAGATCCATCCCAAAACGAACGAGTTTGGTTTCTCCCAAGAGATGGAGATCAATTCCTTCACAGCCATGCTGGGTGTGGGATTCCTTCTGACTTCACAGAGCTCCTGCAGAACAAAGCCTCCTGAGCCGCTCAGGGAGGAGGCAGCTGAGGCACCAACAATTGCTCTTCCACACTCCGCAGGAAGCGGTGGGTGCAGACACATTTTTAGGGTGAGAGGCTGCCCCTGGGATACTGTGTCACCCTACAGAAATGACTCAGGACTGAACATAGTACAGAAGACCAGCACCCCAGAACAGCATCCTCAGGAACAAAAACCCCTTATTAGCATATTCATCCTTGCCACAGGAGACTCATGTTGTTAACAGCTCCTCTCACTGATGGTGCTGAAGTCTTGCCAAGCTCAGCAGTCATCCCAAGAGACAGCACTAAAAGTCTTAAGCGACTCCCTCCATTTTGATTTCCACCTATGCCACCTACCACCACTTCAACAGTCTCATCTTGCATGCCCCTTTATTTTTTTCAGTAACACAAGAGCCATTTCATGCCTTGTATTCTCAGCCACTCCACTAAAAATATGACACAGGAGAAGAGTCATGAGAAGGCAGTGTCACCCCAAGTTACATTATTTTCCATGGATGAGAAGGGAGAGAAGAAAGGGGTGACATGCATTTGTTATTAAGACACATGAAGACCCTTTTCTCCTGACTGAGGACCCCAGTATCAGCTGTGCCAATACAAGCTGTGTTATTACCTCTTCTGTACAAAGCAATTTCGTTTTATTGACCATTCACTATACAGGGCACTACAACACGCTCCTGCTCATTAGAGTCTGTCAGTCAGAAGGCAAAGGAAGGTAAAAGCAAGATTTCAAGAGAAGGCAGCTCTTTGTAGTCATGAAGATAATCTTGCTAGAGTAAGAACATGGACAGCAGACAGCTTGGACTGCAACAAGGAGCAGCAAATGATCCAGACACTCAGAATTTCAGACACTAGAAGAAAATTCTTAAAACAGGTAAAACAATTTATCTCCCCTGGATGGGAAAACACCTACAAACCTGCATCCTAGCACAGAACACCAAGGAAAGCTTTGTCAGAGCCCTGGTTTTAATTCTCCCTGCTATGTATGTTTACCAGACAATCTCTGCTTGCAATAGACCCTGAACACTAGAAGCTCTGTTCCAATCAGCAGATTTTTTTTTTTGGTCTCTGCTTGAAGATAATCATAAATCAAGATTTTTTTTCCCCACATAACCTACGCTTAGTTTCAATCTCAAGTGAGCTTTCCCACAATTTAGTCCCACTTAACACAACCCACCCCTAACCTTTCACTTTTCATTACAGCTGAGCAGTTTTTTGGCCCTGTGCAGTTAAATCCACTCGAGCGCTGTGCACAGAGCAGGGATGAGTTTGGCCTCTGTCACTTTTGAGGAGGAATGTTTTAAAGACAAATATACAACAGAAAACATAGAGCAGGTTGTTTGGAGAAACCTAACATCCAAGAAGGACCTGCATGAAATAGGTGTAGGCTACCCCACTGCAACCACTAGCCACCACCTTCATCACATGCAGTTAAGTTTTACTCCACAGCAGGGTATTAGTTAAGTTGCACACCCATGTCCTTTTTATAGTTTAGTTCCCTGGTAAACCACCACCCACCCAAAGGTTTGAGGCAATGCAGAACTGGCTGCTTGGGATTTGCAGGGCAGAGAACACAGGCTATTTCTGGCATTACCCCTCTGTGGTAGGATGAGAACTACAGGCTAAACTGTAAGAAACACCTTGAAAGTTAAATTTTGTGATGAACAACATGTTCTTTTGAGGGGTGGGGGGTTATCAGGATGAACACTTCACAGAAACACTTTGCCCTCCTCATCCCTGCCATCCTAACTGGTTTGCAGAACTGAAATACATTGTTAGATCCTGACCTCAGGAAGAGAACTACAAAAGCCCTAATCACCCCCAGTCCAGACTAAAACAGGTCATGGACTTGCCCCTGTGGGACAATATGGCCAGATCCACAAAGGATATTAAGGATATTACTTAAAATACAGGTTTCTACCCTTAATTTGTATTTGGTCACCAAGGTTCAAAGCACCTTGCCCTCCCTTGCATGGCAAGCTGACACCAAGCCCTGGGGAACAAGACCACCACAACACTGTCTAGGAGCAACCAGCCGTGGAAGAACCCACCTTCCTGCCTGCCCAGGACTGTCAGGCTGTGAAGAACAGGGCCATGAGAAACATTTCCATCCAAGATTCAGTTCACAGAAACTACAGCAGAAGTTCAGCTTGCAAACTAAAAGAGGAGTTGGACACATACAAGGCACAGCTGTAGTAGCTGGAAGTCTTTCAGCTCAAGGAAACCTCAGTGAACCCCACTGCGGGTCACTGACAGGAAAGCTTTTCCCCTAGAAAAATTCTTTTCTACATAAGATTTTTGTGATTGGGCCCTGTATCCATGGTACACATTAACAGCTGCAAATAAAAGTCAGGCATGGGAAATGCAGGCTTGGGAATCAATGGGTCCACAGTTCAGAAGCAGAAAATGAGATGCATTAAACTTCTTTCTGGTCAATCTTTATTTTACACTTTTGCATCACAGCAGGGAAACCAAGTTACACAGACCGTCCTCACTTGTATCTGCCTCACTTCTCTGCAAACACTGTTTGCTGTTCTTTCAGTATAGTCTAAAAATATATGGAAAAAATCCATTTGTACATCTGAACATAAACTGAGGAATAGGATATCTACAGGTCACCAAAACCCCTGGAACCAGACCCTGCTGCATAGGAAAGTCTTTTTGAGTTCTTTTGGAGATCATTTACTAGATGAATTCAGAGCTACATTGTACAGGGTGCCCTAAAGCTGCTTAATGACACAAGAGGATCTAGAATTAATTATTAATAGTTACTAAAGGAAAAGGGAAGCTATTTAGACTCATACTCTGTTGACAGAGCAGGTACCAGCCCAATGCTCCAGTACCTTAGCTACAAGATGAAGTGCTTCTGATAACGTGGAGGTTGGGCTCTACTTTACTACACAGAGAGCAGAACATCAAGTGAAATCCCACAGGGAGATATTTATTGAGAATTGTCCTTTCTACAGGATTGCTGCAGTCAAAACATAAACGGGTTCTTGAGCCAGACAACCTACAAGAACTGATTCTTTTCTCAGCCACTTTCTTCCAGTACCTTCACTCTAGATCTATCTCAGTATTTTTCTTAAATCCTGTTCCAGCCACTTACAAGTACATATGCACAGTTCTTACAGGATCACTGCTATATCCAAGCAAGAAACTACAAGGGGGAAAATACACAGCTTCCCACTATTGCTAAGTGATAAATAAGCTCAGAACAACATCATACCCAATGGCTACAAGAAAAGCCAGATTAATCCAGTTTAGAACATTTTCCAGCAAATCAGCCCTAGGGAACACAAAGAAACACTGGTCAAGTGCCTCTGGGCAGCACCACCTCAGTTTTCAGGTTACTGAAGTTAGACACAAGGTCACAGGTTTTAGACAGTGTGGGTCTCACTGTGTCTCAAATATCATTGTCCCTCCCATCTGCTGCAGCCCACAGCTCCGTGCTCTTTCACAAAGGTGAAAAATGGGGAAATGTTTTATGATTGAAGTGCAGGTCTTAACACAGAATCAATAAAACACATTTACTTTAAAAGCAAGTCTGTTCACTATCGTGACAGGTCAAACTGAAGGAAGCAAACCAGGCAGACTGAAGGGAAGATTTCCTTCCCTTCAATACCTGCACTACTACCTGGTAAGTTCTTTAATAGCTAACCAACTTCAGTCATCAGAGCTCAACAGAATGTACAAATACCCAAAACACTTGCCTCAAATGCAGCTGGGCAATTTTCAAAAAGACCAGGGAAAAAAACCCTTCCCTGTCAATTTGATTGTCACTGGCCAGCCTGCCTCTCTCTTCTCCAAGAGGAACATAATGCAAGGAAAAAAAGACTTAACACACTGAAAATCTTCCATTGGACTTTCACCAAATGTGCACACTGGAGTGTTCAGGACGTGCCCTTTCATGGCCAGAAGCAATGTTATAGTGCTTAAATATACATGGTGGATGCACACTCATGCTAGAGAGAGTCCACTTAGCCTAGAAAAATAAATCTTCCACATTACCAGCTCCAGGACAAAATACTGCAATGCAGCAAATTTTTACAACATGCTCCCTGGGTATGCCAGGATGGAAACCCAGGAACAGGACACAGGGCTGGAGGGAGACACTGAACAATGCACTGCACAGATCATGACGTGCTGAGTTAGATGGCAACATGAAAGAGCATCTTAATAGGACAGCATGTGGCTTCTTCAACTCAAACTGCTGCGTTTTGAGCAAGCAGCAGCACTGTTCCAGATGACCCCATTATGTCTTGCTTTCTTTTAGTACATCTCTTGATGAACCATCAAAGAATGCATTTTAAAGCCTGAAGAATGCAGGAATCTGGCAGCTGTGCTGCAAGGCTGTTTCCTCTGGAAGGTGGCTTGCTGAGCAGCTACAGCAGGAAGGAGTGCACCAGTGGCATCTGCATGTCATCATCAGTAGGGATTTACTGGGGCATAAGCTGCACTACAACTGAAAACTGAACCCATCTCTTTTTTGTCTGCAGCAGGTGCCAAGTTCTCCCCTGCAGCAACATACATGAATGCATCCAAACCCATTTATTCATGACTGGCCCAGAGCTGCTTTTCCAGGACTCCCATCATGACACCACTGTGTGCTCACAGGACAACTGGTTTAGTAGCTCACTTCAGGAAAAGGCAGCGACAGGAAAGTAAGGCTGTATCCCAAACCCATCTGTAAGCCACAAGCAGCTCTTCTATCTTCCTTCCTTGGGAAAAACAGAGCCTCCTACCAGCTAGGCATCCGTGAGGATGGGAAAGGCAGGCACTGCCATCATCCTGCCTGGCAAACTCCAAGCTGCTGCACTTCACTAGCAGTAGTGTCACACTTGCCAGCCACGCAGGTGTGGGTTCATCTGGGAGGAAGGGAGGGGAATAACCCTCTCTTCAATGCTTTGTGATGTAGCACATGCTGTATCATGAGAGGAGCACAACTGCAGCCATCCCCTCTGTCCTCCAACACCCCAGCTGCTGTCCAAGCCCAACAACCTCCCCACCAATTTTTTTCACCTGCTCCGAGGAATTCCGAAGTGGAAATTCACTTTGGAAATGGCTGCAGAAAGAATTTTCTATCATTCTGGGTTTTGACTTGTACAGCCACATTTTCTTTACGAATGCTGAGGTCTGACTAGCTCCTGCTGTAGAGCTGGTTAGGTCCTGCATCAAGTGCCAGCTGAAGCTGGTTGTAGAGCTGACTGCTGAAGCTCCAGTCTGACCTGGGAAAAAGCTCTTCTAAAAACACATCTGGAGTACCACCATGGCTTTTCATGCCCAGACAAAAAGAAATCACCCATTTTTTGGCCTTTGACTAATGAGCTAGGGACTGGGTAGATAAACCTACACCACACACTTTAGGAAAGAAGTGCATATTAAAAATTAAAAAAAAAAATAAAAAATAAAAGAAACCTGAGACAAAGGTAAAAGCAGTTGCTGAATTGGCAACTCCACTGATGCTGAGGCATGGAAGAGGCAGCTGTCTGGACAGCTCAGGACATGGTGGGACACTGGCACAGCCCTTCTTGGTTTTGGGTGCAATACCACATCCATCAGAATTTCACACCTCGTTCACA
Source organism: Merops nubicus (assembly GCF_000691845.1). NCBI lineage: Eukaryota > Metazoa > Chordata > Aves > Coraciiformes > Meropidae > Merops > Merops nubicus. The sequence goes on from NW_008609100.1 coordinate 11,912, forward strand.
AGGTATTAACAGGTTCTAAGAGAGCATCATGTCCAGGTTAACTATTAATTATTGCATTTCTGTTTCTGACAGCAAATCCTTATCCCTTGCATAATTCAGTGCCAACAGACTTCAAGTCTCTAGTGGACTACTCTGAACAAAGTTTACAGCCTGTTTGAGTAGCCCTTTGGATGCAGGCAGTGACATTTCTACAGGGACAGAGGAATGGTGTGGAGTGAGAATGTGAGTTTCTCAGATATTGTATTTGAGTGTCTGATGAGCTGGGACTGCCTATGGTTGTTTACAGTCCAATTTCTCACACCTCAGCTACTTACTATGCAGATGATTTCTTCATACTGATGGTCCAAAAGGCTCATAGATCACCTAACAACATTTCTGGTGGTGTAGGCTCAGCTCACTGTTTCCACCAAGGGAAACCAGTTCCAGACATCAAAGCAGATAGATTCATTTCTACTGTTTCCATGATGCATAGAACCAACACTTGGGAAAAGAAGTGGCAAGCAGAGAACATGCTGCTCTTCAAACAGCAAGTCTTGGTACAGGCTGCTCATTTAAAAGCTCTGCAATCCCTGTTCAAGACTGAAGAAGTGGTCCAAGGTTCCAAAGAAAATCACCTTTCTAAATTTAAAGAACAGAATAACCTAGGGGCCAATGGTCCTCTAATCAGTTGTGCCCCAGAGAAGTGATGCTAGTCCCTTCAGTCAAAAAAGCAATTCCTAAATGAGTTTGTAAAGGATGCTGGCACATCCAAAGCTCTGTGACAATGCCTATCCCCATCATCCTGACAGAAGCACTTTCCTCTACAGCACCATATGTCAATTCCTCTACATGAATATTAAGGCTTAAGTGGGTAAGTGAGTTATACTTGATTTATTTTTCTTAAAGCTTATCCTCATTACATCAGTGAATTACTTCCAACCCCCTCCACAAATGAATAATCATTTGCTATGCCTTACTACTACAGCTATGGGCACCAGCTCGTCTTACTCACAGTACCAGAGTACTACAGATAAAATGAAGATGGCATTTCTAACAGGTCTCTAATGACTCCACTGCAAGTATGCTGCTAATAGACTTCTGTATTCCCCTGCACTGAAGTTCTGGTCAAAATCTTCTCCTTTCCTGACAAAAATTGTTTAGGAGTGAGAGCTGCAGTTGCCTGGTTTTGGCAGCAATACCACTTTGACCAGTTCAGTTCATCTCAAACAGCAGTATCATTAATCCTGCATTGCCAGAGAGGTAACAAGTAGCCATCCAGAGAGGCTAAGGAACTCAGGATAATGGTGAACCAGAGATTTATGCTGCAGTACATTTCCTAGACAGATTTCCACTGGAGCTACTGCTATGGTTTATACTGTGCTAGCAAGCAGTGTCTTTTTGAAACACCTTGAAGGTATTTTATTAAGCAGACCAAAGTGCTCTAGGTCACAGCTTGAAATTAAATGTTTATGATAGCATGGCAGACCTCTAAAAAGCAAGCATCAGTCTTACACCTCTTGTGTACTTCTTGTCAGGTGGGTGTGAATCAAGAGCAACTCCAGGAACAGTGGAGAACTTCCATTAGTGCTTACTGCACTACGAGCTAGTGCTTTTAATGGAGAACAGCCACTTGCTCCCTGCATAGCAACACATTTGAAAACCTGACACATTCAAGTGGATATCTGCATGGATAAAACAAGAAGACACTTATCAGCTTTCCCACTGATAGGAGTAGTGGTAGAGGTCATCTGAGCCAAATACCCCATTCAGTCTCCCTAATAACTGCAGTTATTTCTATTCATTTGGTTTGTAATGTTTTGTCCAAGCCACAAGGAGAGTTTATAAAAAGGAAAAAAAAAAAAAAAAGAATACTTACAGCTCTTATCTTCTTTTCCCACCTTCTGACACACGCTGTATTTCCCAGCATACATGTTACATAGCAAGTGTGTGTATATATATAAATGAGCATTATATAAAATATATACTTTACATACACACTAAAGGTCTTTCTTCACATCAGTATTACACATCCTGAAGAACGCAACTGCAAACAATTCAGAACACCTAACTGATCCAGAAAGGGGAAAAAAGAACAAGCTACCCAAAATCCCTAGGAAAGCTTCACACTCCTTGCTGGTACCAAGAGATCTCATTTTATGAGCCAAGGAATGATTATATTTCTGCACTGCTTTGCTCCCCCCAGACACACCCCACTCTGCAGTCTCAGTGTTGGGAAGTGCTAGTTGCTCCCTTTCCACTGAGAGTAATATTAATAAATTAAAAAAAAAGTTTCTCTGAAAGTGCTGCCTGAGTCCAGTCTGTCATGCTGTGCTTTCCCACTCGCCCTGGGGCTCTGCTGACCCGTTCACCACTTTCTTGACCTTCTTCATGCCCTCCATTACTCCAGAAGTTGTCACCCTGAAAGAGAAGGGAGGAACATCAGAGAATGGAAATTGAATTGTAAAATCCATTTTACCAATAGCCCACACTTGTCTTCCTACATGTACCAAATAACACTTCTCAAGTGTCTCTTAATCAAGACCTAGCAGTCCCCATGTTCAGTCTCTCCCTTTGCTACCATTTTGCAGGCCAGGATGACCCAGCACCAGAGGGTGTTGGGAGCAAGGCCACTGTCTTTGAGATCCTCAAGGCTCTCCCCATCCATCACTAAACTAAACCAGCAAATAATGTGTTTATTCTTGAGAGAAGATAGTGGGGATGGTTAAACAGCTAAGCCAGGTGTTTATTAGCTCAAGTTTGAGCAGCTTGCTTCAAAAAACCCAACATTTTGCTATACAGCTGAACACCCTTAATTCTGTGCATTAAAGACTTCCTTCTGCATTTGCAATACTTGTAATAGGTGCAATGTATTATACAAATGCACACACAGTGGACAGTGCCTCAAATGACCCTTGTTAGCTTAATGCACAGCAGCTCCTGCTAATACCAAAATTACTCCAGGAACAGCAACAACACAGAAGAGAGAGAAAGGTCATCTTTCTGTACCACCCCAGCCTGGATTTGTCATGGCAGTCTGGCCACTGAACAACAAAGCCTCAGAACACTGTTTATCCAGTCAGAACAGCACCACTCCTCTCAGAGCCACCGTGGCTACTGAGCGAGCTCCTCGGGCCCGTAGCTTCCCCTGCTGCTACACAAAACAGGCTCTTCACAGGCACAACACATTTGCTGTATTCGTTGGCACAGTAAGGTTCTCATTCCATACAGGTATTTTTCCCCCCCCACAAATGTGCTACAAAGATTATTTCTGATGCTGAAAGCACGAGTGCCAATAGCTCAGTGCATTCACAAGGGATGTCTGCAAGCATACATAAAACTGTCCTGTTCAAAGATGCTGCTGTCAGCCTTTGTGTGCTGTCACCTGCTGTTTTACCATGTGAGAATACTGTATTTGATCAGGCCAGCTAACAACATTTTCACACTATCACCCCAGAGGAGACGTAACCTTCAGATGAAGTCTTCTGATAATGCCCTTAGTTCTATATCACCAGATATCAGCTTCTGTTCATGTACTGTAAAAATAATTTACTCAAACTGGTGTGTTCAATGACTCTCTAGCACTGTCAGTAGTTCAGACACTTCAGAGGATGCTGAGATGAGTTTGTGTTTAAGGGGAACAGGAAAAGGGTCAGAAGAGTACAGATGAAATAGTAACTTTATTCCCTATTGAAATAAAGGGGGGCGGGGGGGAAGAAAACTAAGCAGGTTGCTTAAAGGAGAGACATGGAATTAGTTAACTTTTGGCTGGAAGAGCTCACATCAAGCTCCTCAGCACAGTGAACACACAGATCTCCTAAGTTCTCCCTGTTAACAAAGGTTTTCCTACAGACACATAGGAAAAAATCTGGGGAAACATGACCTAGACTAAACCAAAGTAGATGCATAACTAATTGTGAAAGAGTGCATTGAGATATACTTAATGGTTTCCTGTCAAAAACGAAAGAACATTGAGTGTGGATCCAGAGAGGTCTGTCCTGGGTTCACTTCTATTCAGTATTTGCAGTAATTGCCTGGGTAATGGAATAGAGAACTTGCTTATTAAATCTGCAGAAGATACTAAGAGCTACGTATTTGGGAACAGGACTAGAATGCAGAAAGATTCTGGCAAGTTGAAGTAATGGTCTAAAAAATACAGGACAACACAGCAAGACAGCTACAAAGTTTACTCTTCACAAAAAATAAACTTCCCAATTACAATGTAAGTGGCTAAGTATCAGTTCTTCAGGGAAGAGCTGAAGATTACACTGGACTACAAACCAAAAAAGAGCAACTTGTATAGCAATGCAACAGCAGACACACTGGGATCTATAAATAGGTGTTTCACACATACATGACACCAAAGCAGACCTAACTCTTGACTCACAGCTAGTACGACACCACCTGGCACACAGCCTAGATTCTAGCACTGCACTCTAATACAATTACAAACCCACTGCACACCAAGATGATGACAGAAGTGATGAGAGGTTATGGCTAAGAGGGAATGATCCACTTCCCACGTTCATGGAGGGACAGGACAAACAGCTACATACTGGAATTGCAGCCAGGTCAAGTCACATCATTTGTTACTAAAAAGGCCATTTACAGCCCCCTTCCCTGCAGCAGTAACAAAGAAGTGGGAGAGATTTTTGGGTGGATTCATCAACAGCAAGAGTTAAAGACCATCTGATGAGTGCTGCTCCTCCTGCCTCATGACAAGTGTTATGGGGTAACTCTCAAGTCCTCCTCTTCTCAGATTCTTCGTGTACAATGGGCAATTCCTCTGCCTCTCAAAATCAGTTCAGTCAACATGTTTTAGTGCCCAGGAAAATCCAGGTATCAGCACTGAGGCAAAGCACACTAAAATTCTCATTCTAGTCCTCTGAGCAGTCTCAGGACTTCAGTTTTGTCTTGCAATACTGCAGATAAATGTTCCTCACCTGCAGTGGGCTGACCTGCATTTCTAGCCCACAGACTAGCAGTACTTAAAATGTAACAAATACTTCTCACAAAACCACCTCTCCAGAGAGAATTTTTGTGCCAGTTAGATGGACACTTGTCACAAACGAAGCACAAAAGGAGTTTGCTGAACACTCCATTGCACAGTGGCATGTCCCACACTAACCCCAGAGTGTTCCTCCCTGCCCTGAGCATTTTATTTGGGGTATCAAGGAATGGGTAAACATTCAAAAGCATCTTCAGCCCTCAATAGTGGTGGATCTCAGCTGTTTTTTCTGTCCCCTCCCCCCCTTTTTTGTTTTATAATCCAACAAGAAACATTGCAATACTGGCAGCAGCCACCTTGACAAGCTGTTGCAAACTAGAGTGAAAACTGATCAGACGTTGAGCTATAAAGCTGGTTTCTGTATGGGAAAGGTGTTTCAGGTAAAGAAAATCACTTCTAATGGAGAGCATCATGAATCAGGATGCCATAAAGCACAACCTGAGAAAAAAGCAGAGAAAAGCATGCAAATAGGCCTTGAAGTCTCAGCACAGAACAGGTCACCTCATGATCCAGTGAGAAACTCCAGATCCCAAGGCATAAGCAAAGGCACCACAACAGCGTTACCACAACAGCTGAGGCTGGTTTGGGTGTTAGGGAAAAACAAAGTTAATCTCCACACACTCAGTAAAGTGGATTTACCGAGTTGAAAACAAAACCATTAATGGCTTTTCCAGCCATTCCTCCTCCAGTGGAAATATCTTAACCCCACATACACCTCTGAGCATCATTCTCAACCAAGATTTGTAGTACAGCACTTTGGTACCTGACATTTAAAGCAAACTTACTGAGCTATTGAAATAGCTTAGTGGAAGAGGGAAAAAAAACATACCCAAACTGTTTCCTTTCCCCTTCCTCACCCCCACCTCATTTACTGTACTGTTTGAATTTGTGCTCATGCCCCAGAAATGGCACTGGGACTGGAAGCCTGACAACTCTCTCTGCCAAGTGTAGCTGCACCTTTTCAAACAGAGTGCTTTAATCTAACAAACCGTCAGTGACAAGCTCACACAGTGACAGAACGGGCTCAGGAAGCTGCCTAGCACAGAATACACAGAAAGCCACTTTGTTGATGATGAATGGCTATTGACCCTACTTGAAAAAGAACAGACTAGTTCATAGTTCAGGTTTAGCTGTACCCTTCACTTTACCAGGACAACTTCTGCTGAGCCTGGTGTAACTGGAGAGAAAGTCCTGTAACACCTGCAGACGTTTCCTCCCAAAGAGATGTTAGATGAAATACAAGTTCCTTCTGTTGTTCTCAACTTGGATGTTTCCTCCCAAAGAGATGTGTTAGATGAAAAGACTTATTACAAGTTCCTTCTGTTGTTCTCAACTTTTGAGAGTTGGGACTTAGGAGGAGGAGGATTTGTGCCTTATGCTGCTATTGTCACAGACACCTAGTCTTTGGCTTTTTCTTGAAACTTCACAGGTTTCCACACTATCCTTAGCAGTATTTACGTTTACTGCCAGACTGAGCTTTGTACAGTTTGCATTGCTTGAAAACAGACATAAGCTAGAGAGCTGCACTTAAAATGTCCTACTTTTTGCTGGAAGACAAGCAAGCCTGGAAAACAGGCTTGATGACCTCACGGCTCTCCCCTCCCTTGGCTCATAGAAATGTTAAGTCTAAAAGAAAGAGAATGCTTCTGCAGCAAATGTTTTAAAGAGCCTGATTTTAACAAAAAACCCTATGGGAGAGGAAAACCATAAAACCTGTTAATAACACATAGTAGAACACTATCAAGTTTGAAGTTTGCAGGCTTTTAACTTCTGCCATAGCCTCTGAAGACAAGTGGGTATTTATCACATGAAAGACAAAACACCCTCATGCAATGGTTAGTCAGGATGCCGTCAGGCACTTAGTCACTTGCTCAAATAAGCCTTGGTATTTTTCCCTCCACAGAAACAACATTTAATATTTATAAAAGCAAAAATAGGACCAGCAAGACCAAGTCAACAAGAAATTTAATACACCTTCCTTGCAGCACTTCACCTGTCACAGAATGTGTATACACCAGGCTTTTCAAATGTGTGCAAACTGAACCTCCCCAACGCAGCCTGGGAGAGAACACGACAAGTTACAGATCATACCCTGCCAGATGCCCAAATGGAGTAAAACTCCTAGTGAACCACATCAGAAAAATTCAAGCAGGTTTAAGGGTAACAACCCACACAGCACAACAATGGAACCTCCAGAGGCAAAGAGCAAAATGCCTTACTAGGCAAAGGCTCACAAGGAATTCTGATCCTCGAGTTTCTGGTAACCTCTATTCCACTATGGCGAGACAGAAATCACTTAATGAGTTCATTAAACTTTCTCCAGCTTATTTCTGGCAGATCACCCTAAATTTAGCAGCTTCTCCAACTTACTGAAATCAATACATATGAAAGGTGCCATATTATTAGGCCTCCTAAAAAAAAATCCAAGTAAAAATTCAGTGACAATGTAATACAAAGTTGAATTCACCCTAACAGACAAAATGGAAAAGAAATAATTTCTCTACAATCACAAATCCTGACACATCTTGCAGTTCAGACAGTGCCTTCCTGATGTGGATATCTGTTGAACAGCTTCCAAACTGAAACCATTTTTTCCTTACATAAACCACTTGAATACCTTTAAGTGGTAGTGATTTTAAGGTCAATACCGACTAGTTGGATTTTGCTTGCAACAATGATACATTTTACAGAGCCAAAGCAAAAATAGCTAAGTATCTGGAAAGATGTTTGTTACTAGAGATATTGCTAAGAAATTAAACTCCTTGCATGACATTTCAGGCTGGATTCTACCTCAAAATTCCTCATAGCAATTTCCCAATAAGTTCTACTTCTTTCTGAGCTATGAAAGAGCTATGCTATTCTGCTATTTCTGAACTATGAAGGCAAACATTTTGACTTTTTTTGTCTTTGCAGTAGAAATTGTTGATTTGTTTCACTCAAGATCAGGTAAAGGAGATTTGCCAAAATGGAAGAACTCTAAGGCACAGGCCTGCACATGAATTGCAATTATGCATGAAATGTGTAACTCCTGAATAGATTACGTTAGCTCTGCTCCTATTAAGGCAGCAGAGTCAGTAGCAATTATAGCTGTATTCAACAGTTCTAGCACACTGAATTTCTTAGGGCAGTTTCTATTATAGATTCAGAAATGCCACTCATTTTTTAAGTCTTCAGAATACCACAGCAAAGAAAATGACAGGGACTTAGGTTGAGCCCTATTTCTTTAATTCCTCCAGACTAATTCAGGTCCTGCTGCATTTGTGGTGCCTCATGGCTTACCAGCAAGAAATAGAACAGAGAAAAGTATTGGTAAAAATCCATCTCCTCAGCCCAGTGTTACTTCAGATAAATTTCTGCAAAGCTACGGGCTGAACAACAAGGTAGAAGGGACCTTATGTCATGCTAATGTATAGTCTGTAGATTGGTAGCTCATTTTTGTTGTAGATTTTTTGTTTTTAATAGAAAGCATTAATGACAGTATGTATAGCTTGCTGGTGTTCAGCCACATACATTAAACAGATGCTTTTCTACTTGCTCTTTTCACAGGCATCTCTTTGTCCTATGAAAAGCTTTACCAGCTTATTCCACACTACTGCAATATCTAGCTCAGAGGCCACTATGCATATCAGCAATATCTTTGCTTAACACACACCTCACCTTTAAATGTGTGGGTGGATCTCAATTTTTTTCTAAGAATGATTTAGGGAGATTAAGGTAAACTGGTTTTAAACCTTACTTTCCTCAAATCAAGTGAAAAGGTAAAAAATAAAGGAGGGGGAAGGGTTCTTACACAGCTTCCATCTCCAAGTCATCCTCATCGTCTTGAGAAAGCTGTAGATAAGGGTTGTCTGATGCTGGACGGAATTTGTACCCAGTGAGGACAAAGAACACAAGTGTGGCCATTTCATCCAGCAGCTGCAAGTGAAAACACAAGATTAAAGTTCAGTCTCATAATCCTTCGTGGTCATGAAACATTTCTCCTCATTCATAAGGTTCAAGGTTTAATGGCCAAGAAGCCTGTGCCATAGCAGAAATAACAAAGCAATTCCTGTCCTGTTATCATTAATCCCAGGTTAAAGGCTGTCAAGCCCTTTGTTCTTTCAGCTTTCCCTGTCACTTTAAATACAGCTAGAGTTCTAGCCATCACTCCAGTGCTTTTAAATAACTACAGCAAGTCTTGGCTTTTAAATGAGGGGGAGGGGGGAATCATCCCTACATTTTTTGGTATTTTCAACAGTTAATGTATTCCAAAGACTCCCTGTACAGTTACTTGGATTATATGTTAAGAAACCAAGTATTTAAAAGTCACTAGGCAAATAATGCCTGTAGATGGAAGAATGAAAGCCTATTTCACTGGCTCCCTGGGGCTTCAATTACACAGGGCAAACCTGACTAATTTTTTTCTCGTTTGTATGTTCTTGATTAATTTCCTTCAGACATTTTTAAACCGAAAGACTACAAATCAATAAGGCAATTACTTTCAGTCATCTCATGTATTATCCAGCAGCCTTACTGGACAAACATAAAACTAAAAATACAGTCCTGCCACCATAGGCACATCAGTGATAAAAATCAAAAGGAGACAGGGTGCATGTTCTACTACAACATGAAGAACAATTTATGGATTTTTGTGGGTTTTTGGTGCAGTTATACTTAAAGAATAACAGAAAATATTATCAAGGAATGGATTTATTTTCCTTTGCTGTCAAATACCTGGTACAGCCATTTCCACTGGAATGGAACAGCAATCTTTACGAGAATTGCAATGATCCATGTGAAGTAAATGTAACACACAATCTGGGAAGGAAAAGGAAAAGCATGATAAGAACAATAGCACCATCCTTATAGAACTTTATTTTTCAGAAAAATAGCTCAAGTGATTCCCAGACAACTCGTTATGCCAGTCTAGACTTACAATGCTCCTCAATAAAAATGGAAGATACATGCTGAACACTCCACTGCCTGTTGAACATCCAAATGACTCAAGTTATTGCTAACATATTTAGGTTACAGCAGGAAATGCTTTAAGTATTAGGATGTTGTAGAACCTGAAGAATCACAATTGTATTTTATCACTCATAGCACTTGTAAGAGTCCAAAATGAGGCTGCTGGAAATCATTTAGAAGCCTGTGCTCTCTCGGGAGGTAAGCTCCTGGCTCTCGCTGACTTAATCAGAAACTGCACACATGTATCTCAAGGCACCATTTGGGCCCATGTTTAATTTTCAGCAAGTTTACAGTACGTTATTCAAGCCCATCAATTCAACTGGCAGCTCAAGCTGTCTCCAGAGGAAATCAGTAAGCATTACAAATAGCTGGAACCAACTTAAGGACAAACAGAAGGATGTAATCACCAGGAAAAGAAGGAAAGTTGGTTTGAGTATTGTAACCCAGTTGACCAAGACACCAAAGCACACAGCACTGCCAGAGAACTAGGAACATTTCCACCACATCCACCAGCTGTAGTAGCTTCCAACAAGTAATCCATCCAAAGACTTTCATGGCTCTTAAGTGATTTGTATGCATGCATACAGGTATTTTACTTACCATAACGTAGTAATGTCTGAAAAGCTTCAGCTTTGCTAAGTTAATGGCTGCTATCAAGAGAACACAAAAATCAGTCAGAAAACTGTTAAAATGAGACAGGGTTTCTTTTGATGCTTGTCTGCAAGGTACATAAGTAGTCAAAACCAGGACTCAGGTCTAGACTAGAGGAGTTTGTCCCACATCCTACTGTGCTCTGAGCCGTGCTGGTCTGGCTTGTCTGTGTACTGGACAACTCCTATGCTGGGGTGAAGTGTCTCAAAAAAAGCAGCTCTGTCAGATCACTTTTACACTAAGTTTTAGACACTCTCACTCTGCAGTATAGAGCCTTTGTCTATCTGTACATAGTTGACTACACACCATCACCTCATTCTTGCCAGAAGGGTCACACCATTTGACACTTCCTGCTAAAAAAATGTCTGTCTCTTCTGGAGCACATCTGGACCAGCTCTGTGCCTTCAGCAGACCTGAGCAGCTTGGAGATTATCATGGCTTTGGGAACTGCATCTTGTGGAACAGCAGCAAAGTATTTTTAACACCCAAGTAGTACCCTCTATCATTGGTGGCTCAGTCACAACTTCCAGGGGAAATGGGAAGTCAGTAAATAGCTCTCAGAGCAAGCACATGTGTTTCTGTCACAAACCATGTAAGTCAGGGCCCCAGGCTAACCTGTGTTTATTGGGCAGGTTACATCAGCTCCTGAGGAATGCTGCTGATATTCATGTGAACGAGCAGAGGTCAACAACAGATGGAACAGCTGTCAGCTCCAGTTTGAGAGTCAGGTTTTAGAGGTGCAGCAAGATTACAAATGTGGACTCCTGGTGCTTTTGTGACAACAGGAACGGCAAAGAGTCCAAGATATGTTGACAGCATACTGAGATGCAACTTAGAGCCAGTGAACACAAGCTGACACAATATACTGCCAGATACTTACTGGTATTCCCTCCAAGCCCTCATGATTTTTTTATTAGATGTGTAAGTGCAACACATTGTGCTGAAGTTCATCTGCTCTCCCTCACAGCAATAAACCAGTGCAAAACACAGATTTATAGAAGACTGCATGTGTTTGCACATAAAGTTTTCCAGGTTCACAGCAATGCAAAATACATTATTACACATCAGGAAGAGGAGGGCTCATAGCCACCAAAGAAACACTTCACTTCCTGTGAAAAAATGAAACTTTTCCTATGGAAAGGTAACCTCTAATGCACCACTCAAACTCTTAGAGGTTCCTATTATGTCATAAACCTACTTTGTATAATCTAGAGATCAAGAGTCACTTTCCAAATTACCTTCAGGATTCCAGGAGAAGTACTGAAAGCTATGGACACCTACAGACAGATATAAACCCTCCACCAACAGATGTCCTACAACAACAGCACCTGACTAACACAAGGAATAAACTGACAGGTAGATAAAACTCAGTTAAGAGTAGTTTTGATTCAGTGCTGTCTAGGGGCTTCTATGGATTTCCAAACACTGTGTCTAGTTTTTGACAGAGCACAGGGCATGCCAGTGAGAGAAAGCAGAGCCAGAGCTCAAAAGGAAAAAGGCAAACCTTATTTGTGAAGGAACACCAGGTTTGTTTCCATGCAGCTAAAGCCTGCCCTGCACATCACTCACCAACACCAGGCAGACTGGGCTGGCTCTGGGCAAGGCTGTGCTCATGGGGGCAATCCTACAGCACAGTGTGTCAGAGGAACACTAGCTCTTACTTCTGGGAGGATGTTCCCTTCTGGGCTGCAATATGAAATGCTGAACACAATTGCATCTACTTTGTAATACACAGTTCTGGTCTCCAGAAAGCAATGCCCAAGACCTGTGTTTCTAGAGCACCAGCATGAAGCACAGAGCACTTCACTGGGCAACAGATGGCAAGACTTGGAACTGTTAGAACAAGAATCTAAATCCTTGGTAGTTAAGTCAGCCCTGAGACACCACTTAGCTACTTCTCCCCCATTTTGATCCCTTGCAAAAGCTAGTTTCCCCACACTCAAATAGCAAAAACTTAGATATTTTCATGGGTCTAGTGCTCTACCAGATAATCTAATGTTAAAAGCTTCTCATAATACAGTTGGAGAAAGATTAAATTGTGTAAATATGCAAGCCAAGCTCATTAGAGCATGAAGCAGGGAAGCAATATTGTCCTGTTTAAAGGAGATCTACATTAAGTGTGACCACGAAGATCTTGTGATTTACAACATAGCAGTTTGTACACAGAAGGATCTATTTTGAATTCGATGCATTCATCTTCAAGAACTGCCACCAACTGGTGCATTGACAGGCCATGAGAATTACCAGGCTTTGCAGTTAAAGGAACACCAACTCACCAGCTGTGATTCAACCTGCCAGTCCCTCAGTTCTCTGCAGTCAACAACTGAGTGAGCTGGGGAATCATTTCTGTTGGATTCAGGAGGTGCATAGGAGGAAAGGACAGTGAAGCCAAAAAGATCTGGCTGCCAACTGAAGTGTCACCATGTCACTTCTCTCAGCTGACAGAGCACAGCTCAAGATCTCACCTACTCATCATGATAAGCAACAGAGTCATAGGTTGGTACATCCAGATATCTAGAATGCCTGAGCATGGGAAATAATGGTGAGAGGAAGCAGAAAAAAAAAAAGACATCCACCATCAAGTAGAAAGACTGAAGAGCCACCACCTCTGGAAGCTGGATGGCTTATTTATCACAACTAGGTGCTCTCCTCTAGCTCCCTCAACTTCAGGAATACTTTTCTCCACTATCAGATACTGAAGTTGGTATTAATGCACGTCCACAAGATTCTGCCTTTTTTTTTTTTAAAAACAGCTCTAAGTTACAGCACACACTGTTCTGGAGAAAGTCTAAAATCATCATTGCTTGGCATCAGCAGCCTGTGAATTGCTTCTTCACAGGCTGAACGTGCTCCAAGCAGGAACACCTGAGTCTCACTGTGCTGGACACAAAGATTTAGATTCACCTCAGCCTGACAGTCCAGACGCTGACAGCAGCACTTGCAAGGAGGGAGGCCAGGCCAGCAGCTGTCACTTACAACTTGAATCACTTGCAGCCCCAACCTGTAAAGCTGTGATAACACAGCAGCAATCACAGCATGCAGTAAAGGCTGGGTAAATTTATGTTTTGAGTATGATAACCATTCTTCAAGGAACAGTACTTAACTGCAGAGGAGGAAAAAGAAATAGAGACTTTCTACCAGAAGCTTTCACAAATTAATTCATACTTGCATTCAATCTCTTTCATAGAGTAATTAAAAAGATAAAAGCCATCCTCCAAGAAAGGTTTATAACAACATCTACACCTCGCTTCCCTCAGTCTCCCCTCTCTATCACCATTTACTTTAACAGCTTGTGCCTGCAACAGCCTGATCTGCATCGATCAAAACACAGCATAACACAGGATTCTGATCAGTTTCTTTTTTAGATTGCCCCCTGTGCTGATTTCAAATGTTGAGACAGCCTGAAAGATTGGGAAAGAGAAAGTCAGACCATCCATTACAGCCTTGCACACCAGACAATAGCTTTTTGATGAATAAATCTGACCTTTTTAGAATACATATGTAATAACAATAGCAGGACTGCAGCTGAAGGCACAGGGAGCTCTAGCCCAGACAATACACTATGCAAAGGCAACCTGTAGCACGTCTGGAGTGAACACACTGGAGTACAGCTCAGAATATTTCTACAGTGCTTTGTGTGCTTACTAACTCTGGTGCATTTGAGATGCAATCTATGCCATTACCAAGTACTAGATGGAAGTCTTCTACTCTCCCCAGGAATGAAGGCACTCGTGTAGATCTAGACCTCAAAAAGCACCTCCACGACTAACTCTGAGAAGTACAGCCCTATAATCTCTACAGTACTCTGCTTAAAAGCATTCCTAAGCATTCCTGGCATAGAAAAAAAAAAATATACAAGGTCAAGCAAACAGATAGAGCAACTCTCAGTGTCATGCATGAGAAGGTAGCACAGACTATCTGATCTTGAATATTCTGAAACACATTAGCCCTTTGGCACAGAAGTTCCTCACCAGGGTCAGAAGACAGTCCAAAGTACAGGCTAAGCAATGCATCTGCAACACGTAGCTGCTACACCAACCCTGAATAGCTACCTAGGGTGCCTGGAAGTGGCATGCTGGAACATAATAGGCCTATTTAATTTCTCAACTTGCATTTCTCAGTGTTTCCCAACGCCCCAGTGCTATCCATCGAGGTCTCGACACTTAAATCACTACGCTTTATCTCAGGGTTTGAAATGCCCATGTACTGCCTGGAGCATGTTTACCCCTGCACCACTCCCTCCTCCTCCTCCTGGCTGGAGAGCTGTGGAGCTGTCTCAGCATGGGTCTCCACAGAGCCATCGCCTCCAGCGTGTGCTGAGCTCAGCTAGCAGAGGGTGCTCTGCACCACGCAGGACCAGGCTCTTTCTTCACAGCGTTTTCATGGCACAGAAGCAGGAAGACACTGAAAACAGCAAATGGTTTTTCCTGACATGGGGGCATGCATGAAAGCATTAATCATCATTTGCCCATTGCACAGCACATGGGGAATGTTGCCTGGGAGCTACACACTGCAATGTACTTCCCCTAATTCTGCTGCCAACTATGACAAGCTGCAGTGCTTCAGGAGAACAGGCACCCGTTCGTGATCAGGCTGCACCGGGTTTCACAGCTCACCACACACACAGAGGCAGAAGCAGAACAAGAACTGACAGTGGTATTTCCAGCCCTCCATCCCTCCCTCAAACAACATACGACATGATACACAAGACTGGATCATAAGACTCAAAGTCCAGTGACCAAGAACTTTGAGTTTCAAGCAAAAATAACCAAGTGTACTGCAACCAACATACTCCCTCCCTTTTCTCGTGATGCCCATAAACAAGGTGGTGATAGCTGAGCAGCCTTCCAGCCCAAATAATTCTACCTTAGGGTTTTGGAATTTTTTATTTCCTTAAATCTGCAGGATATTTGTAATGCCAGTCTAGAAGTGGACAGCAAGCACAGCTCCTGCCTGAAAGAAGATACAGGAGTGGCCAAAGAGCTGCAGCTAGGCACTTGCTTAAGTTGGAAGGTGGCGATTTTAAAAGGGGATAAAAAAAGCTTCTAAAAATGAGGTGTTTACACCCACTGCTGTTCAAGATAAGAAGCCTGTGCAGGTCAGATATTTTGCTTTAGAGTTAAAGATCACCTTCAAGGGAAAAAAGCAAACAACCAGGCAGCTGAAACCCAGCAGTATTACTGTGCCATGCCTACTCTTCAGTAGCTATCCACAGCTCTGTGCATGCAAGGGCTCCCTGGATAATTGGCTGGAGATCCAGCCCTCTACCTTTGCCACTTCAGAAAACCTTAAAAAAGCCCAACAAGTTTAAATGACCATTAGCTAGTGACTCCAAATCACTGCTACATATATTCAGCCTTTTTAATAATTGGACACTGCTAATACAAAGGCCTATGGCAAGCACAGCTCTCAGACTAAAAGACTGGTAGTTGGACCAGCCTTCTGCTTCATTTCTAGTCTAGTCACGCTGCAGTCATACTGGCACTCGACCCAAGGGAGTGCTATCTAATAAACAGGTAGTGAAGCAGCTGGAAGAGGACAAGACAAACAGACAATCAGGAAACACCACATGGATATTGAACCATGAAGTCCTGGAGTTGTTAGTTCTAATAGATGCAAAGAAGCAAAAATAATTTTCCTTAGGTCTTTCTCACCACTGAGAAGGTCACCAGAAAACCTGAAGCCAGGAAGAACAGCTACTGAATTTATAGAATATAATTCCCCAGGACACCTTTATAAGTTAATGAAGTCTGTGTGAGAGCAGGGAAAGCAGCCACTGAGGTAATACTAGACAAGAAATCCTAGCAAGCAATGACTGTCTGTGCCAGAGTCAGTCAGCTCTGACTACAGGACAGGCAGCACAGCAGTTAAATTGCAGGGAATCCAGCAGTTTTTACCATTTCAGGAGAATATTAAATTCAACTGTGGAAAAAAACCAATGCTGGTGATTTTAGTATCTTATTTTTCTCCTGAGAAGCACCTCTGCAGAACAGGGCCTCACACAGAAGCCTACGGAGTTAAGAACACATGGTTCTAATCAGGACTATTCACTGATAAGCCAAGTATGGATGATTTTACTTCATCACAGTGCAACCTGGTTTTCTCAACCAGGCAGACTAGCAGCATGACATCATTAGGTAACGTTCTGCTTCCAGCACCATGTTGCCATTCACTTGTGCCCCATGGGCTCCTATCCACAGCCTCTAAATATTCCAGCCTTGTATGTCACCAGTGAGTCCCAGCACTGTGGCTGTCCTGGCCACAATCCATCATCAGCCTATGCAATGATTTCCCTAAAAATGTTTTCCTTAGCTATGGTTTTATTCATACTGTAGCATAAAACAGCTGCTGAGTCCCTCTCAACACACAACTATTGAACTTGCAGGATCTGCACAACCAGATAGTAGCACTGGTGGGTAAAGCATGGTAACTCCAAAAGCAGTAGGTGACTCCAAAAGCAACATTATGATGAAGAGTGGAGCACACCATACACCAGAGGATCTGGACCAGTCCTGAGAGGCTATTGTGCATAGCACTGACTAGCTACAAAGACAAACTCAGTTCTTCTTAGATCACCACTTTCATTTACCTCCATTATACACTACAGTGTGTCCTTCAGATGTGGACTCCACTCATTACGATGAACAGTGGACAGGTCCACTCTGCTCATCATCCTTGATACTGGCCACCTTACTTTCCTCCTTCCCTCCATGCCTGCAAGTTAAGCAAACTCCATAGCACCATCTTGTGATAAGAAACACAAAGTGCAAGGTGGGCACGTGGTGACCACCCGAGGCCACACAGATCTAGAGGATTTGTCTCTTAATAGTGCTGGGCTCATCTTAAGTGTTGTTTCAATATAAAAGATGGCAAGATAAGACCTAACCTTCGGTCTGCACAGAGCTGAATTCAATACCCAGCCTTAAACTTCACCTACTAGACTACAGAAGCAATCTGCACTGAAATGGAAGTGTCTCAGGGGAAGGCAAGAAAACAGCTAGAAGTATCCAGACCTAGAAGGCTATCTCCAGAAAGGAGAGACAAGACTTAAAGAATCAGACTGGGTTGAAAGGATGTTGCCAACAAAAGACCTTCTACAAATAAAGCTTTCAAGAAGAGTAAGCCATCAAGTGACAGTCTATTGAAATGGCTGCCTGCTTCCAAGGAAGCCAGTGCTATGCTCCGTTGCATCTGCAGCCAACTGAGAAACTAATTGAGAAGAAGTGAGGGGATAAGGCAGGAAAAGCACACGCTACAGTAGCCATATTTGGGTTGGCTTTCCACCCATCATCTCATTTTCACTGCTACAATAAACATAACTCGACTTTACACAAGCAGTCCTTTAAGCTGCTGTACAAACATGGACAAGTCAAGAACTGTGTTACACTGAATGCCAATTCATGTTTTGTTTCATAACGACATTTGCTTCCCTCTACTCTGGCAGGAACAGATTTCTGCAGAGATTGAAATAAGGGGGTCTATTTTGATTAGTAGTCAGCAATTCTGTACTTCATTTCTAGTTCTGCTTCTGAACACTCAAGCCTGAGAAAAGAAGGCAAATCTGTCAGGATGATTTGCTCTGGATGTCACATCTAGCTTGAGCACTGAGAGCTGTGCAAGTACCAGAGAATGAGTTCCAGGTGTCAGTGCTGGTAGTCAAAGCAATAAATGAGAAAGGTCATTTTCCAAAAGTTACTCGCATAAGTCCACTGAGGAAAAGCAGCACTGTGACACTAGTGTAGTTTAGATTTACATTTTCAGTTGACATATTTTAAATCAGCATCACATTTGAAATTGTCATTATCTTATGCCATGTAAAATAAAACAGAAGAAAACTACAGATGACTTGCCTTTCCCATCTGTTGCTGAAGCTTCCTGTAAATGTCTTATTGACCTGAAAAATAAAAATAAAAGAAGTAGATTAGCTGTAAGCTTTACACTCCCTTTTCACTGCAGCCCTCTAGAACACTGACAAGTTTTGTCATCTCTTTATGACTTGGGCATGCTCATAATTAACTGTGCTTAGCATGCTTGGCACTGCATATATTTCACACCAATCTACTCAGCCCAGGCAGTTAGTTCAAGTGTCTCTATCTCCTTACGATTAAGAAAGCTGATTGCTAAAGCCTCCTTCAGCCCACAGAAAGCTTTGTGGGAGGGAGCAGAGTGAGAAACTGGGGCATTTTCCAGCATAATGCTTTCCACTTGTACAACTAAGCTGAGCTACTGCCAAGCATTTGGCATCTTACTGCTCTTTTAAGCTCTTTTCATTTAAATAGTTGATTACAGCTTTACATGTCTACATAGGCAACTTATGTAACAGAAGCTACCCTGCAGGAATGTGAAGTCAAGGGCCAAGTCTTAGTCACCTTGCTCACATGAGTCATCCCACCAGCTGCAGTGACACTATCCAGATGAAAACAGGGCAGGGTTTTATGTCCTGGGTTTCACTGCCCGATTTTGTTGGTACCATGACAATGCAGGAACACCAACTGCACACTATGAACAGTTACAGGGCAGTTCATCCAAATTCATTTGTTCTTCAAATACAGTTCCTTCATGGAAAGCAAGCTTTCTACCAGCATATCACCAGGTAGGACACAAGGATTCTGGTATTTGGTAGTAAGAGCTGTGCCTTTAAAAGTCACCTTGATCGCAGTAAATCCAAGGGTCTCAACAATTAAAGTTAATATTCCTGCAGTTTTATTTGCCATAAACAAATGCTCTCAACCCCAGAAGAGCTGCAGGATTTTAACAGGAGAAGAGAAAGGAACAAGTGGATAGTGCAAATATCTTTCAAGACCTTTCCCAACCTTGGCAGAAAGCCACCAAGCCTGTGCAGGGCTTTGCCCTTGCAGAGAGGACGACCAGGAAGGTAAGAACAGCTGAAACCCACCACCACAAGTCAAGCTGAAGCTTACTCCTGTCTGCTGAACAACACCTATGTCTATCTCAACACACATGCACATATGCAGCATGAAACAGTTCTCTGAAACACTCACAAGTTACAAGCTAGAGTGATGATGTCTATTACACAGAGACATATCATTGTATGTTTCAGAAAAAAAAATACTGGAGATACTGCAGAAAAAATAATAATATTCTGTGTTTACAAACCAAGGAGCCAGAAGCTCCTTCATATCCTCCTTTAAATCCAGCTGTTTACCCAATTAAGGCTAAAATGAATTTAGAAGATAAATGTTCTAACTGGCAAGAGGCAACAATAGTGTTTATCTGAATTATCTGTGTTTTGGTCAAGTTTTATATAACCAACAGTATTTCTTGCCAAGTAGAGTGGAAGGAAGGGCAGGGAAATGCTCCCTGTGGGATTATTTCTTCTAAACAGTCAAGTAAAAATGCAGCTACTCTGCTTGAAGGCAGCATGGATCTTCGTGCTATTGGTTTTGCATTTAGCAGCCTAGTTTCCAATTTAAGTCAGTAAAGCAAAACCTCATTTCTCAACAAAGTCAGTGCTGCTGCAAATTTTCAAGTTTCAAAAGCACCTATAGCCTGCATTGTGCTGGCCCCACTTAAATCACCACCCACCTCACCCCCACTTAAACATTCCCAGACCAAGTATCTTCCACAACACAAGATTCAAGTCTTAAGACTGGTACAGTTTGCAAAAGTTAACAGAATGCTTGACTCCACAGAGCCACCTGTTTTTGCTTTGGCAGTATCTTTAGCTCTAACTAGCAGTCAGCACCTCTTAGCTCAGAAACAGCTTAAGCCATCGGGGCTCAGAAACCACACAACACAGAGAGTGACTCACCATACCACTGGAAATAGGATGGCTCCACAACACAGCAAGTCTACTAGGAAGAGGATTTCTTTCCACAGTCCATATTCAGTCGTCCCCTCTTCTGTTGACTCTATGATGATGTATGCCACATTTGCCAACACCTACAGGACAAAACGTGCTTAATGATTTCAGAAGCTTTCCAAGGAGACACTAGATGCAGGCTGCCAGTTCAGCAAAAGCTGGCCCACGCTTGCAGGAAGAACCTGTTCAGTAACACCAGTAATACTGCTGCAGCTCTAGGTCAAGAAAGTCACCTGTTCAGCAGCATCTGCACAGGATTTACACAAAGAAAACTGTTTGGAACTTATTTCTGCTGACGTTCAGAAAGTAGTCCTCCTGATATGCTATGCTGAAGCTACTGTTTCAGTGGAGATTAAAAAGAGAAAAACCTATTAGAATACAGAATCAGGATTCTGCATATGCACATGTAGAAAACAGTTCAAACACATTATTCTAATTAAAGCCAGTAATTACAAGTCTTGTCAATGACCAGTTTGACTCCATACCTGAGCTCTAAGAGTCTCAGACACTAATGAGTTATTCTAGCTTTGCAGCTGGCTAAGGCATTCTATCCAGAAAGGCAGAAAAACTGTTTTATCTACAGCAACAAATACAAATACTGCCTTCCTATGAACTTCAGTTCCTGGAGTAGGAGACAAGCACTTATCACTTTGAACACACTGGAAACGTTTCCCTCAGGCCCAATTGGCCTGCAAGTCTCATCTTCCACCCATTTTCTGCCCCTTAGGCCCACTCAGCAAACATTTCAGAAGTGACAGCTTTAACTTCTCTGCTTAGTAGTTTGGGATTGTTTTGCAGCCCAAGTTTTGTCCCAGCATGAATATACCTTCCTTATAGCTCACTGTTCATTTGCTGACACTGTTTGATCACTGTTATCTCATACTTCATATAGGGAGAAAAGCAGGAAAAATTTACAGAAGTAACTTCTGGCCCAGTAAATTCAAGCTCAACTTATATTGTAGCCAATAGGCTCATACAAGCATTAACTATGTGGTATTTTGTCAACAGTTCACAGCCCTTTACAGTTTGCACCAGCAGTTCCCCCACAAGATAGTTAAGATAGCATTGACCCAGCTCAGTCCTCACCTGAAGGGGGATGACAATCATGAAGATTTTTTTGTCTTTATCTGACAGGATGTGTTTAATGAAAGCCCAGCCCGTGCCAATAAGGGCAATAGTGATGAACAGAAGGGCACCCTTTAGTCTGAAAGAGAAACAGACACTGAAGAGAGAGACATTATTTTATCACAATTCCTATTCTGCCCAGGTTCTCTCCTACAGTCAGTAAAGCCACAAACCCAAACAAATGCCTTGCTGTTCATAACTTTGGCAAGTGCTTATCCACAACAGTGAAGCAGATGTACTTGCTTACAACTGTGTATCACATAGCAATATCACACTTCATTCACAATTGTCAATATATTCAGTCTTTTCCTGGGGGAGTCATCCATTCACTGTCTATGGGAGAAAACACTGGCAGCTGTACCCTCTTACCATTCACACCAAGAGCAAATTAGATACTTGAATATTAGTATGAACAAAGAAAAGCAAAGCATTTCTTATCCTTGCACTCCTCCACCCACACAACTGCCAATTCTCTGCAGCTGCCCTCTGTAAGCAGTTTTCCCCTCCACATAGGGCTGATTGTTGTCTTGTCATTCAGACCACAACACCGAGGAATTGGCAATTTTCCAGTTTGCTCAGGAGGGGTGGAGCCCCACAGGCAGCTCAATTCCATTGTTTGGATCTAGCACATCAATCTTCTGACAGACTTACAGGTGAGTGATGTAATAAACAACAGCCCAGCCTTCAATAGGAAATCCCTGACAAGAAATGTAGTGATAGTCGATCTGGAAGCAGAAAATACAATAAAGTACTTTACAAGCTGCTCATGAGCACACCAGCCATGTCTATAAAATAGCTCTGCTTGACAGCCACTTCAAGTTTCATTTTCCAGTCAGTGTGTACAAACTCTTCCTCCCAACATGTTTTAGTTTTGTTTAGCAACAATGAGGTCACTTCCATTCCCTGGATTTCCTAAGCCTTAACAGATTTCTCTCATACAATCTACATACTTCCCACACAGCTCCCACACTTCACTATAGTTAAACAACTGTATTTGTAACCTACTTAATCATTCATTGTTCAAGTTGAGTTGCATTAGATGACTAGAAGCTTTCTAGTTTTTTTGTTGGAAACTAGATTCAATTCATTAGACTCCAAAAACACTTGTAACAAGTTACGAGGATAATAGTTATCCTACCATGAAGATGAAGGTGAAGATCATGGCTGGCACAATGAGTGGAGGACCAAAGGCTTGCCATTACCTTTGTTTATAAGAACTTTCCAGTGGAAAGGTGAAGGCAATGCAATTCAACAGAGACTCTTAAGTATTTAAAGTGTTAGAGTTGATCACATTAGGTCTGTTATAGTACACCACAATACTTCACCTAAAGTAGTGCCCTTGGATTTCACAAACATCCATCAAGGTTTCCATTTATTAACATTTACTGCAAGCTATGTAGCTAAAACAGCACTGTAGCTCAAGCTTTTGGGCCAGCCTCAGACGGCCAAAACATCAGAATACATGGAAGTCATCCAAGCCTCACACACCTACTGCTTCACCACTTCAGGTCATGATCTCCATTTCAGAATGTGCTGATGAAAACTGAATCACTTCCACTGAACAGCTGAAGTTCAGTTACAAGACTTCAATATGAAAGACACACCTCTCTCCTTTCCATTCTCCTCCCAAAGCAGATCTCTCTAACAGCATGCCCTGGCTGAACAGCTTAATGGAGAGATGTTATTTCTCTAACAGCATGCCCTGGATTCCATGTTTCTACTTCCTAGCTGAACAGCTTAATGGAGAGATGTTATACGCACCGCATGGAAGACTAAGGACAGAGACTTTGTGAAAGGGAGGGCTGCCATTAGCCAGTGAATCTTAAATACATCATTTCTAGGAAGAAAAAAAGAGAACGAAGAGCAGAAGTTAAGTCAGTACATTTCCCAATGGTACTTCCTTAAAAATCTACAGAGGTCAAACAGTAACTCACAGGCTGAGCTGACTATTAGTGTGAAACTGTTCCCTTTAATGTTGCAGACCAAGATTTTGCAACATCCTGAACCATGTTTCAACTACATGCTCTAGAACTCTGACTTTTAAAACCTGAGTTAATTTAAAATAGTAATTCATAGGAACTCTTGCATATACAGATCTTGACAAATTTGCTAAATATAATTCAAACATTCCTCCATGGCCTGCCCCCAAGTCACTAATTCACACCACCAAAAGAAACTCAGACTACTAAATAATTTGATCAGCAAGTGAACTTCAGATAAGTCAGAGGCAAAGCCAAAATGGTCCTGGCTTCTGCTGCTATGCTTGAAATATTAAGTAGTGTTGTTTTCAGTTAGGAATTCCTGTCATTCTTGACCATAATCAAAAAGTTTGGCTCTCCACAGCCATTCCCCATGGGAGGGGAAAAAAAAACACCACTATTTTTTGTTGTTAGTTGAATTTATTTCCAAACTGTTCTATCCTTTCATCACTAACTATAGCAACTTCCTGTTTATTTTTTGCTACAATATATTTTACTATGTAAACTCCAGGAAAGATTTCTTAAGATAATACTTGATAACTTTAGAACAGTAGTCTGCAACAATGGCACTGACTGAACTGGCCATTTTCAACTATGACCTGCCTGTATCAGGCACACAATATTTAGCCAGATTCGGAGCTTTAAGCGATTACACCTGACTGAACTGGGCATTATATAAAGAGGAATAAAAAATAAAACTCAAACAAAGTAGGCCCCCATTTGTCACTGACACTGAACTAGTCTGCTTACCTGCGCTTACGGAGTATGTGGATCCACACAGTCCCAGAGAGGAAGAAGAACAGGGCCATGGAAACGTAAAGTTTTGGCAGTGGGATCTTGCCTGCTGAGAGGTAGCTTTCAGGATTCTTCTCCGTAATTTCTATCTGAATATTAAAGGTGTGTTATGTGTAAAGTTCACAATCAAACTTGCTCATTTAAAATTAACTTTTCTGAAGCAGTGACTGTTATGGAAATCTTAAAGAACAAAACAAAAGCAACTCTTCATCTTCAAGTATCTCAAAACATTTTGCAAAATTCCACCCACAATAATGTTCTTGAAGAGCAGAGAAGAACAGAGCTTCCTGGCAGTGCTTTAGCTGTACAATGCAATCCAGAAAGGCAAAGTAATTACCCCAAAGAACAGCTGCTCTCTATACCAAACTTGATAGTTGAGTTTGATTCAGAAACAGTATCTACAACCTGGCATAAAACAAGTAGGCTTTTTACAACAGTCCTGATTTTAGGTGTGGGGAGAGTCACACCTGAAATTCACTCTTGAGTTTATCACAGTGGATTTCTTCACCTGTGAAGAGAAAGGAAGTACTCTCCTGCAAGCCTGTTACCCTCTGACTGAGAATTTCCTGTCCTGTTTATGCCCCTAAATAGCTCGGTTATATTAACTAGGCCTAGATTAAAATAATACATCAAGACTAGTTTGCAGTATTCAAACTGTCCTGCATCTCTAAATAAAACCAAGCAGGTCAGTTATCCAGGTTTTCCTTTCTTTCCAATTTCTTCAGCAGGGCAAAGCAACAAACAACAATTAAAAGACCAAATTTTTGTAACATGTAACTTCAGAAGCTGATTTGAACTTCCAATTTCTTCAGTAGGGCAAAGCAACAAACAGCAATACAAAAATTTGGTCTTCTAAACATGTAACTTCAGAAGCTGATTTGAAGCAGCCTAGTTTGAGTTATGGCAGGGCTGCTACATCTTATCACCTGCCTGTTCCCTTGCTGAAGCACCAGCACAACCATGTAAAAAGCCATTCAGGGGCTGATGTGGCTGCGAGTTACCTTGGTCAGTAAGAGGATTAGTTACAGAATACAGCAGCATGAGCACAGGGAGAGAAAAAGAGGAAAGCCTGAGCTCTGAGAATGCACTGGCTCAAAAGAGCACAAGACAGAACCCTTGGATGTCAGAAAAGATAATCCCTTTGCTATAGCATACTGCCTTTAAGATGTGCATCTAACACTGTAAAAATGCATCTTTAATTGGGCCAGAATAAAACCCCACTGAATTCACAAATACCAACAATTTAGATTGCACCAACAGCCTTAGTATCTGTGTAAAGAACAGAAATATTTTTGAGCCCAGCAAAACACAAACAGCTGTTTTAGCTCCCATCTCACTACAGCATCTTGTCACAACTGTGTAGAATGAACCCAATCCACACACACTCTTTTCCAGACACTTCTCCAAAACTAGTATTTGAGTTCTTCCTACTGTAGTTGCTTCCTTCAGAAATGCCACTACAGAGATTAAATGCACAGCTCTGATTCACCTCCCACCCAGTATATCTACAGCTCATGTACAACAAGTGCTTGGTATAGACTGAATACACAGCTTTCAATTCTCAGTGAACGAGATAATTGTACTTTAGAAGCTATACTCACATCAAGACTAAATACACGCTGAACATTAGTGGCCCCATTGATGCCAGCACACTTATGGAAATACAGGCTGTAGAGACCTTCTTGCTTATCAGAGGTGATGTTAAAAAAGAACTGAAAGTAAGAAGTCAGAAAGTCAGCATTCTTCTTTACTCACAGCAGGGTTGCCCTGGTAAGAAGTCATCTCTACTGAAGCATGAAAAAAACCTGTCATTTTGGCTCAGCTGGTTCCTTTCAGCAAGTATGCTGTGCTGAAGATACCAGAATATCTGCAGGCTTCAACCAAGTTCCAGATACAAAATCATTGCATCTAACTATGATTATGCACTCTAGTAATCCAAGGCATTCACTAAAGACCTTTAGGTATCAGTGTTTAACTTACTTGACAACAGAAAAGATACACACAACACTTTTTTTATACTTAACATGGTGAAACGTAAAATCTTGATCACACTTGCCCTAAAGCTTAAGCAGCTATTCTCTTCCTCCCTCAACTGTATAAATTGTGATAGCTATGGAAATGAGATTCCTGTCACATAACAGGATTTAAAATGTGTTTTATAGTAACTGATGCCTACAAGTGAACTAGGGTGCTGAAACAAAGTGTAAATCTTGTTTCATACAGAATATCTTGCCTTTAAGTGAGTTATCAGTCAGGTCACAGCTAGTTGTTGTTAGAGATTTGTATGCACTAGTTGCACCACAGTAAACTAATATCTTGTGTCTGACAGACTAAGATATTTAGAATTTCATCATGCCAGTTTAAAACAGCTCCCACACCTTAAGAAAACAGATTTCCAGCACTTATTTTTAACAAGAGTCCACTCAGAAACTTACTGAGCACTAAGATTATAGATGCAGAGATGCATCTATAATCAACTGTAATCAATCTATAATCAACTTTTACTTCTCACAAAGCAGCACAGTGAAGGAACTGTCTGCACACATTAAGACCAGACACTGACAAGACACCCTACCTGGAATGACCAAGTTCCTTCGTCATTGCGAACAGGATGTTTTTGTTCCACTATGTGCTGTGGAAAGTAAAAGAGACTTTTAGACTTTTTCAGCAGGGAGCTACCATGTCTGGCTACATCAGCCATCGAATCACAGAATGGTTTGGGTTGGAAGGGACCCTGAAGATCACTTAGTTCCAGCTGCACCACCCACAGGCAGGGACACCTCCCACTAGACCAGGTTGACTCAATCAAAGCCGCCTGCTTTATACTTAGTGGAGCCTGAGAGCAAGAGAAAATAATATTCTCCATTTTCTGGCTATGCCTGTACTGGAATATTCCCCCAGGTTCTTTATGAAAGAGAACTGGAGATAGTTTCTTACCTGGGAGGATGTTGTACTTCGTTTGGACTTCTTATCTAGAGATAGAAGTATTAATGGTACATTTAGACTGTTTGCTTTTAGACATCCTCATATATTACCACTTTTGACACATTGCCAACACCTTACTCAAATCTTCCTGTACTTGTCTGCGTGGCAGTTTCCAAGATAATCATTAACAGAAATTCTTTCCCAGTCTCTCCTTACTCTCCCAGGACTCTTCCTACAACTAGCATCCATTCTGAATGCATCCCCAAATGCTAAAATAGGCTTCTCTACTACTAAACCTTCTACAGAAGCCTACCCAAGAAATCTTTCCAACCTCCTCAATCACAGTGATGCAGGAGGCAGATGACCTACACCAGATGCAGGCTACAGCCTTGTTTCATACAGTCTACAGCTGTTGACTCTTAATGCTACAACTGCATATTGTTAACAACAGTGACTAATCTTAATCTGGACATTAGCACATGCCCTGATAAACATGGAAGTCCTAATTAGCCCTGGAGAAGGAAAACGTTCTCAGCTCTCTGTTGTACAAGACCTCAGTATAAAACCCAAACAAAACCCCAAAGCATAGGTGAGAACCTGGTTCTGAACTTGAGGAACCTAAATTGACAAGAGACTTTAACAGAGCAGCACGTCAAGTTGCCAGTTTCACTCTACTGCTATAAGAAGCTATTCAAACAGAAGTTCATCCCATTCTACCAGGATGCAAAAGTTCCAGACTGAAGCTTTGCTTTAGGCTCCTGCACCTCAGTGGACTGTCAGCGTGCATGCTACACTTTTTAACACAAGAAAAAGCAAAACTTTAACTGTCAGACCAATTATCTTCAGTGCCATCCAGCTTTAGTTCTTGGCCTGTTAGAACAGCTGTGCACAATGTTCAGTGATCTCACAGCTTGTGGACATGGCAAGCTAAGACAGACTACTTGAGATCAGACTGCTCAGCACTCTGATCTGAAGTCCAAACTCTTCCAGGAAAGGATAACATGAACTCTTTAGAGCTAATCCCATCAGAGCTGAGATTATAAAATTGTCTTGTCTGCTGGTCTGGAAGCCAGACAAAGATCTGTGCCTCCAAAAAGGTTACTGGTATAGTTATTCCTCCATCCCCATAGCTTCTAAGTGACAGACTATATTTCAACTTTCTGTATACATACAAACATTGGCAGGAAAGGATAGTGGGAGTATTTAATCCACCACCTGTCTCCAAGCATGCCTTGTGTCAATACGGTATCACACTGACACTGGTTTTGTTTAGTCAAGTGTTTAAAACCTCAGAAGGTGGAGGTTCTACAACTTCCACAAGTCATCTACTACAGTGCTGGAACACCTACCTAAGGAAGTCTTATTTTCCCTCCTAACATCCAATCTGAGACAATCAAGACTTAACAAGGAGGAACAGCCACAGGCTGCACTGTGTGCCACTACTAAACACAGTCTGGCATCATTGTCCTTCTAACCTTCCTTCAATCAGCTGTTGGCAACTACCAAATTTCCCCTTAGCCTTCTTTTTGCCAGACAAAAGACCTCAACCCCTCCTTACAGGTACTTTAAGTCTCCAGCAATTATGTTAGGTCTCTGCTGGATCAACAGAACTGGTTAACACAAATCACTGAGCAGGAGAGACTCGAGGGCAAATGGTAGCTCTATGCACAGGTTTACAAAAAACTATCTGTCAAGTTCTAGCCCAAGGGGACCCCAGAATGTGACCACAACACACTACTAGATGCACACCAACGAGGACCTAAGAGTGAGAGCACATACAGGTCCAGTTTAGCAGGCTTACCTTTTTCTGTATTTGGGCTGGTCTTTGCAGGGTTTTTATCAGAATCATTGCTCTGTTCAGAAGTTTTCAGTGGCTTGGTACTGAAGGCAGTAACATTCTCCTCAGATATGAATGAAATTTTAGGTAACAAAGCAGCAGCTTCTGCAGGGAACTGTACTGTCACACTAAATAAACAGAGCATGTACACAAAATGCAAGCAAATCAACACTCAAAGAGGCTGTCACAGACTATGTATACCAAATAAAGGAAAATCAACTT
Source organism: Merops nubicus (assembly GCF_000691845.1). Taxonomy (NCBI): domain Eukaryota; kingdom Metazoa; phylum Chordata; class Aves; order Coraciiformes; family Meropidae; genus Merops; species Merops nubicus. Next base: position 41,200 of record NW_008609100.1, read on the forward strand.
GTCCTAACTTGGTGTTTGGGTTTTTTTTTAACCACAGAGAACAGGCAAGAACCTGATCATGACTTAGAGCAGCCTGCCACTGAACTGATCACTGTGGGAGAAGTCACACCATACATTTACACCAAATACAAGAGCAGCTGGAGAAAACTAAGTTTATTCAGTTTTGGTAACCAGATTCTCAGTAGAAATTATGGTTCCACACAAACAGTTACAGTTGTTCTTGCAAAAGAAAGCACCTTGCAAAAGAAGGCACTTCCATAAAATAGGTAATTCGAGACCAACAATAAAATGGCATTTTCAGTGCAAGAGCTGCAAAAGTGACACAAGACTTGAAGTTCATACCTTAATTGTGGAGAAGGTATGACTCTTTAGCCCTACATCCCCTTGTCCTTCCAACATACAGCAAGAATTCTTGCACCATTTAATACTGCAGATTTTTTTCTTTCACTCTCACCTCCCCCCAACTCTCATGTAACTCATTAAAAAATAATCCATACGCATGGCAGCTTTCCAAGCCCTTAAAGACATTTCACAAGTGTTACACTGCCTTCAACTCGAGAAATAACTCTAAAACGTAGTGTACATTATTTACTCACACATTATCAGTGTAGTCCAGAAGTAAGATTACAACAGAGACATCTTGCTCTGGTTTCTTTTTCAAGACACAGTAATCCACTTCTTCATCCTGGCAATAAAAGCAAAGTATCTTTGAAGTGTCCTCCTCTTTCTAAGCAAAGAGACAAGCTCCTCTCACCAGGTAGAGATTAGTCCATCAAGTTGCAAAACTGAATTATCCTTAACAACCTGCCCATGTCCAAGGGCACACTCCAGCTTTTTTTTTATTATTATTATTTTTTTTCTAAACATTCCTGGAGTAAGGTAGACGAGATGTTGCCAGCTTAGAAAAATAAGTTCACAACTCTTCACATCCTTCACTCTTACCAGGTAAGTGGAGAACCCATCATTCCTTGTCCGATCCAAACTGAACCCCACCTATGAGACAATTAAGAAGAATCTGTCAAATCAAAACAGCTTAGGTTCCCCTACTGTCAGAAGCTAAACCATCACTGAAAGAGTCAAAAGATACTGATCTCTAAATAAATTAACCTATGTTTAAGGCAAAATCCAGGTATTTTTCTCATTACCTAATTAAACATGAAAAAATATCCACATATAATAAACTTGCTGCTTCAGCTATATCCACCAAAACTAAAATATATACTGATCCAAACCCAAACTAGAGTACATTCTGTCCCTGAAACTTTTCACTTATTTCAGTGTGTTTCCAGATGTTTTCACTTGAGGAAAGCATTTAATACCTTTAGCAATGAAGAGGTTGAACTGTGCAGAAGAGCAAAAGCACAGGTCTGTTTTCTACTCTAGTATTTCAGTCTACTAAAATGACTAGTATAGTGTACTATATAACATGCAATGTTAGAGTCCTCTAAAAATAAGACAGTCACTGATCTGGAAACCTGCTGATATCACCATTACAAGCTGCACTGCAACACAACAGGACAACAATGTGAAAATCTCACATCAGAGGACTGCTTAGGAAACCAATGTTCAGTACAGGTTACAGATGTGTGCATCGAGTTCAGCAGAGGATCTGGTACATTGAAGTTTGTGCTTAGAGCAGAATGACCAGTGCTCAAGGACAAACCTCACAACACACATCCTCATAAATGGCTCACAGCAGGGAGCAAAGCCAACAGCACCACCAGTTAGGATATGACACCTCAAGTAAGTGAAAGCATCAGTCTGAGGGCAACTTCACAGCAAACAACATAGTCACTGGACTCAAAGTAACTCACTAATAAGCTCTTCTTGTCTTCAGGGCGCACGGGTGGATTCAGTGAAAGGCTGCTGACATTGACTGTCATGAAACCATCCTTGAAGAAGCCAAAGGTATTTAGGTGCACTTTCTGCCTCACATCATCCTGTAAGAAAGGAAAGTAAGTTTACAAAACACAAGCACACTGATCTGCAGCAGTAGTCAAAGACAAAGCAAGGTGACAGATTGAAGCTACTTAAGTATCAATGCCAAACATCTACCTCATCATACCAAGAGCAGAATCCTTCAGGATACCGTTTACAAATCACAAGCACACTGATCTGCAGCAGAAGTCAAAGCAAGGTGACAGATTGAAGCTACTTAAGTATCAATGCCAAACATCTACCTCATCATACCAAGAGCAGAATCCTTCAGGATACCTTCAGATATAGCCAATTATTTCACTGGAATTGACCAACTCTTCCAATAACCTGAACAGCAAGAACTTTAAATGTCTTTGCTAATTACCTTGCTATATTACTGAGAAGTAGGCAAGAAAAAGGTCTGGAATAAATTAAATATCTGGCATCACTGATTAAACAAAATACTGCCACCAAAAACCACACCTAACTGTAGACAAATGAAGACAACTCTTGTTTAGACACGAGCTACTGTCACTGTACCAAACTGAAGAAGAATTAGTTGTCTGTACTGATCTTACCTAACAAAGCTGAGTTTTGGCCACGTGTTTAACACCTATCACAGTGTATTGTCAGGGCCAGTGGTTGGAGAGTTATGCACCAAACATGTTGAAGAACTATGTGGATGGTGTAAATAAGAAAATTCCTTACGTGGTCCCATTCTTCCACATAGTCTGCCACAAAGACTGTAGAAATGGATTCCTTTCCATGCCTTGCTCAGCTGATAAATGTCCAAGTACACTAAGCTTTCTTTTTAATAAGGTGAACAACTTTTTGAATACAGTTAAGAAGGACCTCACATGAAAAGTAGTAAACATCACACACAGTTGCCAGATCAGGTAAGGAAAGGTCATATCCCTGTTACTTTGCATTCATAGATTAATTAATAGGTATGCAGTTGGACCCTCAAATCTACTGGATTATTAACTGACAGCAGAAACAGAGCAATGAAAATTAAAAAGCAAGTTTAAAATGTGATTTAAAGGACTTTTATAACTTGTCACTAAAAATAAGAAAATATTCTCTCCCTCCTGTTTCTTCCAGGAAAAGACAATCAGACTGCAGAACACTCTAAGCAGAGAAGTCAGCTGCTAAAGACAAAGAAACTGTTCTGGAAGTCTGAGCTAAGAATTGCAGAAGTACAATAAATTATTTCTCCGCCTTTACCGCCAGTGTTAATTTTGACATCTCTGCATTAAACACTCCAGACACATAAATATCACTCACTGCAAGAGCAGGACACTAATCCTGACACAGCTAGCCTGTAATCTAGCTGCAATAAGATCGACCTGAGAGAATCAAGTCAACCTGGCAAATAACCAGATGGTTCCCTTAATGCTTCAAAGAGGGGAAAAAAGTTAGTGACACATGGCCCAGAGCAGATGCTTCGTTCAACAGTGTATTATAGCTGTGCTGTCTTTGGGTTCTAGGTCACTTAACATGCTTGAAACAAGAGCCCATCTGGTTCATTTCACACCTGCTTTGAACAGAATCTCCCTGTTGGAACAGAAGATTAATAGCAGCTCTTTACATACCATATCACATGCACTTAACCACATCTGGACAGATACACATCTGTCCGAGTGATTGGGCAGAGGGGAATATGGGGGGATACAGACAGCATCATCCAGCCTCAAGGTGTTTTGCACCTTGTAAACATGACCAGAGACAGCTGCTTAATTCAGAGGACTTGCAAAAGCTGCCCAGTTGCACTTATTTACTCTGCCTGGTTACTAAGACAGTCCCCACCAACAAACTATAATTAATATACAACAAGCATATACTTTCCTCGCTGGTTTTATCTCAGCTTTGAGTGCTTAGAGTTTACAGATTTAGTTCACAAATCCTTCAGCTTTACACGATCCCACACACACTGTCACCAGTTGCCACCAAACAACAGCATGCTCTCCAAGATCACCTCCTGCTCCTCCTATTGACAGCTTAAATACACTGGCTTCCAAACAGTTGTCTCACCTCTCACAAGATTGAACAGGGTTGAAGAATTCAGCCTTTATTTATAATGCCTTGAATGCTGACTTCAGAAATATCCAGTTCCAAGTTTACAACAAGGCATGAACCCACACAAGTGAACACCTCAGCACGTGAGCTGTCAGCATACATACATTATTTTAACTTACACAGGATGCATTAATGGTCAAGCCTGCCCCTTTGAGAAGGGATGATCTGGGACTCACCACTGACAGCTCACAGGCAAACCAATACAGAACATTCTCAGCTTATTTCCATAAAAATCTTCCCTACTTCTTCCACTCCTTTAGGATAAAATGTGATCCTGCAACATCTGAATGAGATCACAGGAAAGTGGTATCCAAGATACTGTAGCTCAGAATGGGCAGAAAAACATTCTGTAACATTTTGCCCAAAATCCAGCTGAGTGCATGCTACCAACACAGTGAACATTCCATCAGAGGGATTACCTGCCATGGAAGGAATTCTATTATTAGTGTGAGACTCAGAGTGAGACTTGTAATTTGTTCAAGGATAAATGAATTATTGTAAAAGGTATTTACAACTTGAGCAGTTGAAGCCTGAGACCTGCCCACATTAAAAAGTTGCAAGTATTTTCAAACAGCCACTGAAAAAAAAATCTTCTAAATAATAATTTAACAGGAAAAAGTAACCTTGATGGTATCACAAAATAGGAGAGGTCCTGCTTCCCTTTTGGAAGACATTTAATTGGGAAGATCATACACTTAATTAGAAGCTGCTCCCCAGTGTTGTCAGTTGGATAGTTCCCCTTGACACCTGTTGTTCACAGGCACTACACTTAACTGTGTGCCTGACAAAGGTCCTGTTTATACCAGTTTCCTCATTCTCCCAGACAGCTTGCCCTTGCATTATCCTTCAGTATGACAGCATTCAAATGTTAAGACAACAAAAACCTTATTTTTGGCCAAGTGAAACATTTCAACTACCAGCTACTTGTGTAAACCTCTGCAAATTGTTTCCATCAGTCTTCTACAACTTCAATTTTTGTAGGCTGGGGGCAAGAGGTGGTTGTGGTGTTGGGTTTTTTAATTTGTTTGTTTAAAGCATATCTCATTAATAGTTTTGGGGTTTTTTAATATCCCACAATCAGGTTGATAACAATTGCTACTAGGGAAGAGTGTCCCCTGGCAAGGTTAGTCAAATAGCAAGATCCAAACAAATAATTTCTCTAATACAGAATAAATAAATAATTTTGTATGCTTCTATAAAAAGTTATTTTCAGAGCAGAAAAGCACTCAGACTGTAGCTTGCTTTTCTGGCAACAAAAAATACAGCACCTTAACACGCTAATTACAAAGACACAAGAATGAAGCTATTCTACCTTTAAGCAATAGCAGCCTGTTTGAAGAAACCAAATATCAAACACACAAAGCTGTGGCCTTTACCTTGGCAGGGTGTCAAAGCACACTCACAAGCAAGGAGCCAAGGGCAAGAACACTACGAGGGAGATTTCACTGTGGAAGGGCACAGTTGTGGGAGCCTGATGTTTACACAAAAGCTGTAAAGCAGTGGATGAAGCAGAAGGGGAGAGACTGTGCTCTAACAATAAAGATTGTGTTTATACAGGAGGTGGACAAAGGCATTAATGTACTTCTGCTTTCCACAGTGCTTGGTAGGTCAGTGTTGCAATTCACGCAAAATGCCTACAGAATAAAAACCATGCCCCATTTTGATTGTAAAAACCAGCAAACATGGTTTAGTGATGATCTAAGTGGTTAAGAGACGTCGTAACAGCAACTAGAGGCTGTAATGTTGGCTGCTGGGAGCATTTGCTTGAAGACAGTTTGAAAGTTTTCTATGTAAGGGAAAAGCATCGCCCCAGGAGAAATTCTTCCAACACTTAACTGTTGGTCACAAATTCTTCAAAACAATAATGTCACCAGCAGCACAAACCTAATTTATTGCTTCAGAGAAAAGTTTACTTTTCCTGAAGCAGAACAAGATTCATATGGTTGCTTATGAGACAACTACACAGCCTGGAAAACTCCCTAGGAATTAAGTCATGACTGTCCCCCAGGCATTCACTGGATCCCCCAGGCTGAAGGGGAACTCCTGCAAAGTTTTGGCATGCTCCCTAAACTGCAACAGGAACACAGTAGTGCTGGTCCTAGTTATATACTGCTTTATTAACATTTCTTCCAGTGTTTCTATTGGCAAAATATTGTGTATGTTGCTGACAACAGGGACAAAATTAACAACCTCATTCTGCAGATTTACAGAGTGGTTCACAAACTCTATGGAAGTGCTTAAGAAGCATGGCCTCAAACACGCAGTTCCTTCAGCACAGCACAAATGTGCAGCTTTTCATTTAACACACAACGACCAGCAGCACTCCGGAGCTGCAGATCTTTGCCACGATCTGCACCACTTCCCATCAACACCCCCAAAGAACTAGTTCTTCTCAAATACAGTTAGAGGGTGACAGAACGCTCTTGCAAAGCACAACCAGGAGCCTTATCAAACAGAGATCTGTCAGCATCAACATCTTCTTTTGCCTCTACTTATCACTTCATTAGTGCATAGAAGACAACAAGACAACCACTCAGCCTTTTAGAGTTGAGCGACCATCGATCAGTAGAGGAAGACTGTTGCAGAGTGCAGACTAAAAGCAGAAGCAACCCCAAAACCTCCTTCCAGCTCACGTTCAGCGCTCTCTTATCACACACAGCTTTCTACCCCGCTTGTAACAGGACGTGAAGCACTCGCACCTTCGAACCGCCACAGTCCTGAGGCCCCTTCACACACCTGCCCAACAACTAAGAAAAAGACGGACAAGGAGTCAGGGATGGGCGCTAAGGGAACGCGGGAGACAGACGGAAAGGGGGAATACGGTGGGAAGCGGAACGGATCGTGTCCCGGACAGGCTGAGGCACAGGGGGAGAGCGCAGAAGTAGGCGAAGAACGAGAGGGGCCAGGGGCAGGCGGCGGGACCGAGCCGGCGGCGG